>NW_027421288.1:0-26134 GCF_009905375.1 Apium graveolens | reverse complement strand
GGACCAAAGTGACTCGTAAGGAAAGTGGTACCAAGAGGTGGTTAAAGGATGTCAAATTAGATGTTTATGATGTTAACATGTTAATTGTACCAATATATGGTTGAAAGTGAGTCTTATAAGGTGCAAAATTACTCTAATATGGTTTAAAGGGACTTACATGGTAGATTAGAGCCAAAATGTGGACCAAAATTGACTTGTATGAAAGTGGTACCAAGAGATGGTTAAAGGATGTAAATTGGATGTTTATGACGTTAACATGTTAATTCTACCAATATATGGTGGCAAGTTAGTCTTATAAGGTGCAAAATTACTCTAATATGGTTTAAAGTGACTTACATGGTAGATTAGAGCCAAAATGTGGACAAAATTGACTCGTATGAAAGTGGTACCAAGAGATGGTTAAAGGATGTCAAATTGGATGTTTATGATGTTAACATGTTAATTCTACCAATATATGGTTGAAAGTGAGTCTTATAAGGTGCAAAATTACTCTAATATGGTTTAAAGTGACTTACATGGTTGATTAGAGCCAAAATGTGGACCAAAATTGACTCGTATGAAAGTGGTACCAAGAGGTGGTTAAAGGATGTCAAATTAGATGTTTATGATGTTAACATGTTAATTGTACCAATATATGGTTGAAAGTGAGTCTTATAAGGTGCAAAATTACTCTAATATGGTTTAAAGGGACTTACATGGTAGATTAGAGCCAAAATGTGGACCAAAATTGACTTGTATAAAAGTGGTACCAAGAGATGGTTAAAGGATGTCAAATTGGATGTTTATGATGTTAACATGTTAATTCTACCAATATATGGTGGCAAGTTAGTCTTATAAGGTGCAAAATTACTCTAATATGGTTTAAAGTGACTTACATGGTAGATTAGAGCCAAAATGTGGACCAAAATTGACTCGTATGAAAGTGGTACCAAGAGATGGTTAAAGGATGTCAAATTGGATGTTTATGATGTTAACATGTTAATTCTACCAATATATGGTTGAAAGTGAGTCTTATAAGGTGCAAAATTACTCTAATATGGTTTAAAGTGACTTACATGGTTGATTAGAGCCAAAATGTGGACCAAAATTGACTCGTATGAAAGTGGTACCAAGAGGTGGTTAAAGGATGTCAAATTAGATGTTTATGATGTTAACATGTTAATTGTACCAATATATGGTTGAAAGTGAGTCTTATAAGGTGCAAAATTACTCTAATATGGTTTAAAGGGACTTACATGGTAGATTAGAGCCAAAATGTGGACCAAAATTGACTTGTATGAAAGTGGTACCAAGAGATGGTTAAAGGATGTCAAATTGGATGTTTATGACGTTAACATGTTAATTCTACCAATATATGGTGGCAAGTTAGTCTTATAAGGTGCAAAATTACTCTAATATGGTTTAAAGTGACTTACATGGTAGATTAGAGCCAAAATGTGGACCAAAATTGACTCGTATGAAAGTGGTACCAAGAGATGGTTAAAGGATGTCAAATTGGATGTTTATGATGTTAACATGTTAATTCTACCAATATATGGTTGAAAGTGAGTCTTATAAGGTGCAAAATTACTCTAATATGGTTTAAAGTGACTTACATGGTTGATTAGAGCCAAAATGTGGACCAAAATTGACTCGTATGAAAGTGGTACCAAGAGGTGGTTAAAGGATGTCAAATTAGATGTTTATGATGTTAACATGTTAATTGTACCAATATATGGTTGAAAGTGAGTCTTATAAGGTGCAAAATTACTCTAATATGGTTTAAAGGGACTTACATGGTAGATTAGAGCCAAAATGTGGACCAAAATTGACTTGTATGAAAGTGGTACCAAGAGATGGTTAAAGGATGTCAAATTGGATGTTTATGATGTTAACATGTTAATTCTACCAATATATGGTGGCAAGTTAGTCTTATAAGGTGCAAAATTACTCTAATATGGTTTAAAGTGACTTACATGGTAGATTATAGCCAAAATGTGGACCAAAATTGACTCGTATGAAAGTGGTACCAAGAGATGGTTAAAGGATGTCAAATTGGATGTTTATGATGTTAACATGTTAATTCTACCAATATATGGTTGAAAGTGAGTCTTATAAGGTGCAAAATTACTCTAATATGGTTTAAAGTGACTTACATGGTTGATTAGAGCCAAAATGTGGACCAAAATTGACTCGTATGAAAGTGGTACCAAGAGGTGGTTAAAGGATGTCAAATTAGATGTTTATGATGTTAACATGTTAATTGTACCAATATATGGTTGAAAGTGAGTCTTATAAGGTGCAAAATTACTCTAATATGGTTTAAAGGGACTTACATGGTAGATTAGAGCCAAAATGTGGACCAAAATTGACTTGTATGAAAGTGGTACCAAGAGATGGTTAAAGGATGTCAAATTGGATGTTTATGATGTTAACATGTTAATTCTACCAATATATGGTGGCAAGTTAGTCTTATAAGGTGCAAAATTACTCTAATATGGTTTAAAGTGACTTACATGGTAGATTATAGCCAAAATGTGGACCAAAATTGACTCGTATGAAAGTGGTACCAAGAGATGGTTAAAGGATGTCAAATTGGATGTTTATGATGTTAACATGTTAATTCTACCAATATATGGTTGAAAGTGAGTCTTATAAGGTGCAAAATTACTCTAATATGGTTTAAAGTGACTTACATGGTTGATTAGAGCCAAAATGTGGACCAAAATTGACTCGTATGAAAGTGGTACCAAGAGGTGGTTAAAGGATGTCAAATTAGATGTTTATGATGTTAACATGTTAATTGTACCAATATATGGTTGAAAGTGAGTCTTATAAGGTGCAAAATTACTCTAATATGGTTTAAAGGGACTTACATGGTAGATTAGAGCCAAAATGTGGACCAAAATTGACTTGTATGAAAGTGGTACCAAGAGATGGTTAAAGGATGTCAAATTGGATGTTTATGATGTTAACATGTTAATTCTACCAATATATGGTGGCAAGTTAGTCTTATAAGGTGCAAAATTACTCTAATATGGTTTAAAGTGACTTACATGGTAGATTAGAGCCAAAATGTGGACCAAAATTGACTCGTATGAAAGTGGTACCAAGAGATGGTTAAAGGATGTCAAATTGGATGTTTATGATGTTAACATGTTAATTCTACCAATATATGGTTGAAAGTGAGTCTTATAAGGTGCAAAATTACTCTAATATGGTTTAAAGTGACTTACATGGTAGATTAGAGCCAAAATGTGGACCAAAATTGACTCGTATGAAAGTGGTACCAAGAGATGGTTAAAGGATGTCAAATTGGATGTTTATGATGTTAACATGTTAATTCTACCAATATATGGTTGAAAGTGAGTCTTATAAGGTGCAAAATTACTCTAATATGGTTTAAAGTGACTTACATGGTAGATTAGAGCCAAAATGTGGACCAAAATTGACTCGTATGAAAGTGGTACCAAGAGATGGTTAAAGGATGTCAAATTGGATGTTTATGATGTTAACATGTTAATTCTACCAATATATGGTTGAAAGTGAGTCTTATAAGGTGCAAAATTACTCTAATATGGTTTAAAGGGACTTACATGGTAGATTAGAGCCAAAATGTGGACCAAAATTGACTCGTATGAAAGTGGTACCAAGAGATGGTTAAAGGATGTCAAATTGGATGTTTATGATGTTAACATGTTAATTCTACCAATATATGGTGGCAAGTTAGTCTTATAAGGTGCAAAATTACTCTAATATGGTTTAAAGTGACTTACATGGTAGATTAGAGCCAAAATGTGGACCAAAATTGACTCGTATGAAAGTGGTACCAAGAGATGGTTAAAGGATGTCAAATTGGATGTTTATGATGTTAACATGTTAATTCTACCAATATATGGTTGAAAGTGAGTCTTATAAGGTGCAAAATTACTCTAATATGGTTTAAAGTGACTTACATGGTTGATTAGAGCCAAAATGTGGACCAAAATTGACTCGTATGAAAGTGGTACCAAGAGGTGGTTAAAGGATGTCAAATTAGATGTTTATGATGTTAACATGTTAATTGTACCAATATATGGTTGAAAGTGAGTCTTATAAGGTGCAAAATTACTCTAATATGGTTTAAAGGGACTTACATGGTAGATTAGAGCCAAAATGTGGACCAAAATTGACTTGTATGAAAGTGGTACCAAGAGATGGTTAAAGGATGTCAAATTGGATGTTTATGATGTTAACATGTTAATTCTACCAATATATGGTGGCAAGTTAGTCTTATAAGGTGCAAAATTACTCTAATATGGTTTAAAGTGACTTACATGGTAGATTAGAGCCAAAATGTGGACCAAAATTGACTCGTATGAAAGTGGTACCAAGAGATGGTTAAAGGATGTCAAATTGGATGTTTATGATGTTAACATGTTAATTCTACCAATATATGGTTGAAAGTGAGTCTTATAAGGTGCAAAATTACTCTAATATGGTTTAAAGTGACTTACATGGTTGATTTAGAGCCAAAATGTGGACCAAAATTGACTCGTATGAAAGTGGTACCAAGAGGTGGTTAAAGGATGTCAAATTAGATGTTTATGATGTTAACATGTTAATTGTACCAATATATGGTTGAAAGTGAGTCTTATAAGGTGCAAAATTACTCTAATATGGTTTAAAGGGACTTACATGGTAGATTAGAGCCAAAATGTGGACCAAAATTGACTTGTATGAAAGTGGTACCAAGAGATGGTTAAAGGATGTCAAATTGGATGTTTATGATGTTAACATGTTAATTCTACCAATATATGGTGGCAAGTTAGTCTTATAAGGTGCAAAATTACTCTAATATGGTTTAAAGTGACTTACATGGTAGATTAGAGCCAAAATGTGGACCAAAATTGACTCGTATGAAAGTGGTACCAAGAGATGGTTAAAGGATGTCAAATTGGATGTTTATGATGTTAACATGTTAATTCTACCAATATATGGTTGAAAGTGAGTCTTATAAGGTGCAAAATTACTCTAATATGGTTTAAAGTGACTTACATGGTTGATTAGAGCCAAAATGTGGACCAAAATTGACTCGTATGAAAGTGGTACCAAGAGGTGGTTAAAGGATGTCAAATTAGATGTTTATGATGTTAACATGTTAATTGTACCAATATATGGTTGAAAGTGAGTCTTATAAGGTGCAAAATTACTCTAATATGGTTTAAAGGGACTTACATGGTAGATTAGAGCCAAAATGTGGACCAAAATTGACTTGTATGAAAGTGGTACCAAGAGATGGTTAAAGGATGTAAAATTGGATGTTTATGACGTTAACATGTTAATTCTACCAATATATGGTGGCAAGTTAGTCTTATAAGGTGCAAAATTACTCTAATATGGTTTAAAGTGACTTACATGGTAGATTAGAGCCAAAATGTGGACCAAAATTGACTCGTATGAAAGTGGTACCAAGAGATGGTTAAAGGATGTCAAATTGGATGTTTATGATGTTAACATGTTAATTCTACCAATATATGGTTGAAAGTGAGTCTTATAAGGTGCAAAATTACTCTAATATGGTTTAAAGTGACTTACATGGTTGATTAGAGCCAAAATGTGGACCAAAATTGACTCGTATGAAAGTGGTACCAAGAGGTGGTTAAAGGATGTCAAATTAGATGTTTATGATGTTAACATGTTAATTGTACCAATATATGGTTGAAAGTGAGTCTTATAAGGTGCAAAATTACTCTAATATGGTTTAAAGGGACTTACATGGTAGATTAGAGCCAAAATGTGGACCAAAATTGACTTGTATAAAAGTGGTACCAAGAGATGGTTAAAGGATGTCAAATTGGATGTTTATGATGTTAACATGTTAATTCTACCAATATATGGTGGCAAGTTAGTCTTATAAGGTGCAAAATTACTCTAATATGGTTTAAAGTGACTTGCATGGTAGATTATAGCCAAAATGTGGACCAAAATTGACTCGTATGAAAGTGGTACCAAGAGATGGTTAAAGGATGTCAAATTGGATGTTTATGATGTTAACATGTTAATTCTACCAATATATGGTTGAAAGTGAGTCTTATAAGGTGCAAAATTACTCTAATATGGTTTAAAGTGACTTACATGGTTGATTTGAGCCAAAATGTGGACCAAAATTGACTCGTATGAAAGTGGTACCAAGAGGTGGTTAAAGGATGTCAAATTAGATGTTTATGATGTTAACATGTTAATTGTACCAATATATGGTTGAAAGTGAGTCTTATAAGGTGCAAAATTACTCTAATATGGTTTAAAGGGACTTACATGGTAGATTAGAGCCAAAATGTGGACCAAAATTGACTTGTATGAAAGTGGTACCAAGAGATGGTTAAAGGATGTCAAATTGGATGTTTATGATGTTAACATGTTAATTCTACCAATATATGGTGGCAAGTTAGTCTTATAAGGTGCAAAATTACTCTAATATGGTTTAAAGTGACTTACATGGTAGATTATAGCCAAAATGTGGACCAAAATTGACTCGTATGAAAGTGGTACCAAGAGATGGTTAAAGGATGTCAAATTGGATGTTTATGATGTTAACATGTTAATTCTACCAATATATGGTTGAAAGTGAGTCTTATAAGGTGCAAAATTACTCTAATATGGTTTAAAGTGACTTACATGGTTGATTTGAGCCAAAATGTGGACCAAAATTGACTCGTATGAAAGTGGTACCAAGAGGTGGTTAAAGGATGTCAAATTAGATGTTTATGATGTTAACATGTTAATTGTACCAATATATGGTTGAAAGTGAGTCTTATAAGGTGCAAAATTACTCTAATATGGTTTAAAGGGACTTACATGGTAGATTAGAGCCAAAATGTGGACCAAAATTGACTTGTATGAAAGTGGTACCAAGAGATGGTTAAAGGATGTCAAATTGGATGTTTATGATGTTAACATGTTAATTCTACCAATATATGGTGGCAAGTTAGTCTTATAAGGTGCAAAATTACTCTAATATGGTTTAAAGTGACTTACATGGTAGATTAGAGCCAAAATGTGGACCAAAATTGACTCGTATGAAAGTGGTACCAAGAGATGGTTAAAGGATGTCAAATTGGATGTTTATGATGTTAACATGTTAATTCTACCAATATATGGTTGAAAGTGAGTCTTATAAGGTGCAAAATTACTCTAATATGGTTTAAAGTGACTTACATGGTTGATTAGAGCCAAAATGTGGACCAAAATTGACTCGTATGAAAGTGGTACCAAGAGATGGTTAAAGGATGTCAAATTGGATGTTTATGATGTTAACATGTTAATTCTACCAATATATGGTGGCAAGTGAGTCTTATAAGGTGCAAAATTACTCTAATATGGTTTAAAGTGACTTACATGGTAGATTAGAGCCAAAATGTGGACCAAAATTGACTTCGTATGAAAGTGGTACCAAGAGATGGTTAAAGGATGTCAAATTGGATGTTTATGATGTTAACATGTTAATTCTACCAATATATGGTTGAAAGTGAGTCTTATAAGGTGCAAAATTACTCTAATATGGTTTAAAGTGACTTACATGGTTGATTAGAGCCAAAATGTGGACCAAAATTGACTCGTATGAAAGTGGTACCAAGAGGTGGTTAAAGGATGTCAAATTAGATGTTTATGATGTTAACATGTTAATTGTACCAATATATGGTTGAAAGTGAGTCTTATAAGGTGCAAAATTACTCTAATATGGTTTAAAGGGACTTACATGGTAGATTAGAGCCAAAATGTGGACCAAAATTGACTTGTATGAAAGTGGTACCAAGAGATGGTTAAAGGATGTCAAATTGGATGTTTATGATGTTAACATGTTAATTCTACCAATATATGGTGGCAAGTTAGTCTTATAAGGTGCAAAATTACTCTAATATGGTTTAAAGTGACTTACATGGTAGATTATAGCCAAAATGTGGACCAAAATTGACTCGTATGAAAGTGGTACCAAGAGATGGTTAAAGGATGTCAAATTGGATGTTTATGATGTTAACATGTTAATTCTACCAATATATGGTTGAAAGTGAGTCTTATAAGGTGCAAAATTACTCTAATATGGTTTAAAGTGACTTACATGGTTGATTTGAGCCAAAATGTGGACCAAAATTGACTCGTATGAAAGTGGTACCAAGAGGTGGTTAAAGGATGTCAAATTAGATGTTTATGATGTTAACATGTTAATTGTACCAATATATGGTTGAAAGTGAGTCTTATAAGGTGCAAAATTACTCTAATATGGTTTAAAGGGACTTACATGGTAGATTAGAGCCAAAATGTGGACCAAAATTGACTTGTATGAAAGTGGTACCAAGAGATGGTTAAAGGATGTAAATTGGATGTTTATGACGTTAACATGTTAATTCTACCAATATATGGTGGCAAGTTAGTCTTATAAGGTGCAAAATTACTCTAATATGGTTTAAAGTGACTTACATGGTAGATTAGAGCCAAAATGTGGACCAAAATTGACTCGTATGAAAGTGGTACCAAGAGATGGTTAAAGGATGTCAAATTGGATGTTTATGATGTTAACATGTTAATTCTACCAATATATGGTTGAAAGTGAGTCTTATAAGGTGCAAAATTACTCTAATATGGTTTAAAGTGACTTATATGGTTGATTAGAGCCAAAATGTGGACCAAAATTGACTCGTATGAAAGTGGTACCAAGAGGTGGTTAAAGGATGTCAAATTAGATGTTTATGATGTTAACATGTTAATTGTACCAATATATGGTTGAAAGTGAGTCTTATAAGGTGCAAAATTACTCTAATATGGTTTAAAGGGACTTACATGGTAGATTAGAGCCAAAATGTGGACCAAAATTGACTTGTATAAAAGTGGTACCAAGAGATGGTTAAAGGATGTCAAATTGGATGTTTATGATGTTAACATGTTAATTCTACCAATATATGGTGGCAAGTTAGTCTTATAAGGTGCAAAATTACTCTAATATGGTTTAAAGTGACTTACATGGTAGATTAGAGCCAAAATGTGGACCAAAATTGACTCGTATGAAAGTGGTACCAAGAGATGGTTAAAGGATGTCAAATTGGATGTTTATAATGTTAACATGTTAATTCTACCAATATATGGTTGAAAGTGAGTCTTATAAGGTGCAAAATTACTCTAATATGGTTTAAAGTGACTTACATGGTTGATTAGAGCCAAAATGTGGACCAAAATTGACTCGTATGAAAGTGGTACCAAGAGGTGGTTAAAGGATGTCAAATTAGATGTTTATGATGTTAACATGTTAATTGTACCAATATATGGTTGAAAGTGAGTCTTATAAGGTGCAAAATTACTCTAATATGGTTTAAAGGGACTTACATGGTAGATTAGAGCCAAAATGTGGACCAAAATTGACTTGTATGAAAGTGGTACCAAGAGATGGTTAAAGGATGTAAAATTGGATGTTTATGACTGTTAACATGTTAATTCTACCAATATATGGTGGCAAGTTAGTCTTATAAGGTGCAAAATTACTCTAATATGGTTTAAAGTGACTTACATGGTAGATTAGAGCCAAAATGTGGACCAAAATTGACTTCGTATGAAAGTGGTACCAAGAGATGGTTAAAGGATGTCAAATTGGATGTTTATGATGTTAACAGTGTTAATTCTACCAAATATATGGTGGCAAGTTAGTCTTATAAGGTGCAAAATTACTCTAATATGGTTTAAAGTGACTTGCATGGTAGATTATAACCAAAATGTGGACAAATATTGATTCGTATGAAAGTGGTACCAAGAGATGGTTAAAGGATGTCAAATTGGATGTTTATGATGTTAACATATTAATTCTACCAATATATGGTTGAAAGTGAGTCTTATAAGGTGCAAAATTACTCTAATATGGTTTAAAGTGACTTACATGGTTGATTTGAGCCAAAATGTGGACCAAAATTGACTCGTATGAAAGTGGTACCAAGAGGTGGTTAAAGGATGTCAAATTAGATGTTTATGATGTTAACATGTTAATTGTACCAATATATGGTTGAAAGTGAGTCTTATAAGGTGCAAAATTACTCTAATATGGTTTAAAGGGACTTACATGGTAGATTAGAGCCAAAATATGGACCAAAATTGACTTGTATGAAAGTGGTACCAAGAGATGGTTAAAGGATGTAAAATTGGATGTTTATGACGTTAACATGTTAATTCTACCAATATATGGTGGCAAGTTAGTCTTATAAGGTGCAAAATTACTCTAATATGGTTTAAAGTGACTTACATGGTAGATTAGAGCCAAAATGTGGACCAAAATTGATTCGTATGAAAGTGGTACCAAGAGATGGTTAAAGGATGTCAAATTGGATGTTTATGATGTTAACATGTTAATTCTACCAAATATAGGTGGCAAGTTAGTCTTATAAGGTGCAAAATTACTCTAATATGGTTTAAAGTGACTTGCATGGTAGATTATAACCAAAATATGGACAAATATTGATTCGTATGAAAGTGGTACCAAGAGATGGTTAAAGGATGTCAAATTGGATGTTTATGATGTTAACATATTAATTCTACCAATATATGGTTGAAAGTGAGTCTTATAAGGTGCAAAATTACTCTAATATGGTTTAAAGTGACTTACATGGTTGATTTGAGCCAAAATATGGACCACAATTGACTCGTATGAAAGTGGTACCAAGAGGTGGTTAAAAGATGTCAAATTAGATGTTTATGATGTTAACATGTTAATTGTACCAATATATGGTTGAAAGTGAGTCTTATAAGGTGCAAAATTACTCTAATATGGTTTAACGGGACTTACATGGTAGATTATAGCCAAAATGTGGACCAAAATTGACTTGTATGAAAGTGAACCAAGAGATGGTTAAAGGATGTAAAATTGGATGTTTATGACGTTAACATGTTAATTCTACCAATATATGGTGGAAGTTAGTCTTATAAGGTGCAAAATTACTCTAATATGGTTTTAAGTGACTTACATGGTAGATTATAGCCAAAATGTGGACCAAAATTGACTCTTATGAAAGTGGTACCAAGAGATGGTTAAAGGATGTTAAATTGGATGTTTATGATGTTAACATGTTAATTCTACCAATATATGGTTGAAAGTGAGTCTTATAAGGTGCAAAATTACTCTAATATGGTTTAAAGTGACTTACATGGTCGATTTGAGCCAAAATGTGGACCAAAATTGACTCGTATGAAAGTGGTACCAAGAGGTGGTTAAAGGATGTCAAATTAGATGTTTATGATGTTAACATGTTAATTGTACCAATATATGGTTGAGAGTGAGTCTTATAAGGTGCAAAATTACTCTAATATGATTTAAAGGGACTTACATGGTAGATTAGAGCCAAAATGTGGACCAAAATTGACTTGTATGAAAGTGGTACCAAGAGATGGTTAAAGGATGTAAAATTGGATGTTTATGACGTTAACATGTTAATTCTACCAATATATGGTGGCAAGTTAGTCTTATAAGGTGCAAAATTACTCTAATATAGTTTAAAGTGACTTACATGGTAGATTAGAGCCAAAATGTGGAGCAAAATTGACTCGTATGAAAGTGGTACCAAGAGATGGAGGATGTCAAATTGGATGTTTATGATGTTAACATGTTAATTTTACTAATATATGGTTGAAAGTGAGTCTTATAAGGTGCAAAATTACTCTAATATGGTTTAAAGTGACTTATATGGTTGATTAGAGCCAAAATGTGGACCAAAATTGACTCGTATGAAAGTGGTACCAAGAGGTGGTTAAAGAATGTCAAATTAGATGTTTATAATGTTAACATGTTAATTGTACCAATATATGGTTGAAAGGGAGTCTTATAAGGTGCAAAATTACTCTAATATGTTTAAAGGTACTTACATGGTAGATTAGAGCCAAAATGTGGACCAAAATTGACTTGTATAAAAGTGGTACCAAGAGATGGTTAAAGGATGTCAAATTGAATGTTTATGATGTTAACATGTTAATTCTACCAATATATGGTGGCAAGTTAGTCTTATAAGGTGCAAAATTACACTAATATGGTTTAAAGTGACTTACATGGTAGATTAGAGCCAAAATGTGGACCAAAATTGACTCGTTTGAAAGTGGTACCAAGAGATGGTTAAAGGATGTCAAATTGGATGTTTATAATGTTAACATGTTAATTCTACCAATATATGGTTGAAAGTGAGTCTTAAGGATCACTTTTAACCATATATTGGTAGAATTAACATGTTAACATCATAAACATCCAATTTGACATCCTTTAACCATCTCTTGGTACCACTTTCATACGAGTCAATATTGGTACACATTTTGGCTATAATCTACCATGTAAGTCACTTTAAACCATATTAGAGTAATTTTGCAACCTTATAAGGCTAACTTGGCACCATATATTGGTAGAATTAACATGTTAACATCATAAACATCCAATTTGACATCCTTTAACCATCTCTTGGTACCACTTTCATACGAGTCAATTTTGGTCCACATTTTGGTTCTAATCAACCTTGTAAGTCACTTTAAACCATATTAGAGTAATTTTGCACCTTATAAGGATCACTTTCAACCATATATTGGTAGAATTAACATGTTAACATCATAAACATCCAATTTGACATCCTTTAACCATCTCTTGGTACCACTTTCATACGGGTCAATTTTGGTCCATATTTTGGCTCTAATCTACCATGTAAGTCAATTTAAACCATATTAGAGTAATTTTGCACCTTATAAGACTAACTTGCCACCATATATTGAAGAATTAACATGTTAACATCATAAACATCCAATTTGACATCCTTTAACCATCTCTTGGTACCACTTTCATACGGGTCAATTTTGGTCCATATTTTGGCTCTAATCTACCATGTAAGTCCCATTAAACCATATTAGAGTAATTTTGCACCTTATAAGACACACTTTCAACCATATATTTGTACAATTAACATGTTAACATCATAAACATCTAATATGACATCCTTTAACCACCTCTTGGTACCACTTTCATACGAGTCAATTTTGGTCTACATTTTGGCTCTAATCAACCATGTAAGTCACTTTAAACCATATTAGAGTAATTTTGCACCTTATAAGACTCACTTTCAACCATATATTGGTAGAATTAACATGTTAACATCATAAACATCCAATTTGACATCCTTTAACCATCTCTTGGTACCACTTTCATACGAGTCAATTTTGGTCCACATTTTGGCTCTAATCTACCATGTAAGTCACTTTAAACCATATTAGAGTAATTTTGCACCTTATAAGACTAACTTTCCACCATATATTGGTAGAATTAACATGTTAACGTCATAAACATCCAATTTTACATCCTTTAACCATCTCTTGGTACCACTCTCATACAAGTTAATTTTGGTCCACATTTTGGCTCTAATCTACCATGTAAGTCCCTTTAAACCATATTAGAGTAATTTTGCACCTTATAAGACACACTTTCAACCATATATTGGCACAATTAACATGTTAACATCATAAACATCTAATTTGACATCCTTTAACCACCTCTTGGTACCACTTTCATACGAGTCAATTTTGGTCCACATTTTCGCTCTAATCAACCATGTAAGTCACTTTAAACCATATTAGAGTAATTTTGCACCTTATAAGACTCACTTACAACCATATATTGGTAGAATTAACATGTTAACATCATAAACATCCAATTTGACATCCTTTAACCATCTCTTGGTACCACTTTCATACGAGTCAATATTGGTACACATTTTGGCTATACTCTGCCATGTAAGTCACTTCAAACCATATTAGAGTAATTTTGCACCTTATAAGACTAACTTGGCACCATATATTGGTAGAATTAACATGTTAACATCATAAACATCCAATTTGACATCCTTTAACCATCTCTTGGTACCACTTTCATACGAGTCAATTTTGGTCCACATTTTGGTTCTAATCAACCTTGTAAGTCACTTTAAACCATATTAGAGTAATTTTGCACCTTATAAGGATCACTTTCAACCATATATTGGTAGAATTAATATTTTAACATCATAAACATCCAATTTGAAATCCTTTAACCATCTCTTGGGACCACTTTCATACGGGTCAATTTTGGTCCACATTTTGGCTCTAATCTAGCATGTAAGTCAATTTAAACCATATTAGAGTAATTTTGCACCTTATAAGACTAACTTGCCACCATATATTGTAGAATTAACATATTAACATCATAAACATCCAATTTGACATCCTTTAACCATCTCTTGGTACCACTTTCATACGAGTCAATTTTGGTCCATATTTTGGCTCGAATCTACCATGTAAGTCCCATTAAACCATATTAGAGTACTTTTGCACCTTATAAGACACACTTTCAACCATATATTGGTATAATTAACATGTTAACATCATAAACATCTAATTTGACATCCTTTAACCACCTCTTGGTACCACTTTCATACGAGTCAATTTTGGTGTACATTTTGGCTCTAATCAACCATGTAAGTCACTTTAAACCATATTAGAGTAATTTTGCACCTTATAAGACTCACTTTCAACCATATATTGGTAGAATTAACATGTTAACATCATAAACATCCAATTTTACATGCTTTAACCATCTCTTGGTACCACTTTCATACGAGTCAATTTTGGTCTACATTTTGGCTCTAATCTACCATGTAAGTCACTTTAAACCATATTAGAGTAATTTTGCACCTTATAAGACTAACTTTCCATCATATATTGGTAGAATTAACATGTTAACGTCATAAACATCCAATTTTACATCCTTTAACCATCTCTTGGTACCACTCTCATACAAGTTAATTTTGGTCCACATTTTGGCTCTAATCTACCATGTAAGTCCCTTTAAACCATATTAGAGTAATTTTGCACCTTATAAGACACACTTTCAACCATATATTGGTACAATTAACATGTTAACATCATAAACATCTAATTTGACATCCTTTAACCACCTCTTGGTACCACTTTCATACGAGTCAATATTTGTCCACATTTTGGTTATAATCTACCATGCAAGTCACTTTAAACCATATTAGAGTAATTTTGCACCTTATAAGACTAACTTGCCACCATATTTTGGTAGAATTAACATGTTAACATCATAAACATCCAATTTGACATCCTATAACCATCTCTTCGTACCACTTTCAAACGAGTCAATTTTGGTCCACATTTTGGCTCTAATCTACCATGTAAGTCACTTTAAACCATATTAGAGTAATTTTGCACCTTATAAGACTAACTTGCCACCATATATTGGTAGAATTAACATGTTAACATCATAAACATCCAATTTGACATCCTTTAACCATCTCTTGGTACCACTTTCATACGGGTCAATTTTGGTCCACATTTTGGCTCTAATCTACCATGTAAGTCAATTTAAACCATATTAGAGTAATTTTGCACCTTATAAGACTAACTTGCCACCATATATTGTAGAATTAATATGTTAACATCATAAACATCCAATTTGACATCCTTTAACCATCTCTTGGTACCACTTTCATACGAGTCAATTTTGGTCCATATTTTGGCTCTAATCTACCATGTAAGTCTCATTAAACCATATTAGAGTAATTTTGCACCTTATAAGACACACTTTCAACCATATATTGGTACAATTAACATGTTAACATCATAAACATCTAATTTGACATCCCTTAAACACCTCTTGGTACCACTTTCATACGAATCAATTTTGGTCTACATTTTGGCTCTAATCAACCATGTAAGTCACTTTAAACCATATTAGAGTAATTTTGCACCTTATAAGACTCACTTTCAACCATATATTGGTAGAATTAACATGTTAACATCATAAACATCCAATTTGACATCCTTTAACCATCTCTTGGTACCACTTTCATACGAGTCAATTTTGGTCCACATTTTGGCTGTAATCTACCATGTAAGTCACTTTAAACCATATTAGAGTAATTTTGCACCTTATAAGACTAACTTTCCATCATATATTGGTAGAATTAACATGTTAACGTCATAAACATCCAATTTTATATCCTTTAACTATCTCTTGGTACCACTCTCATAAAAGTTAATTTTGGTCCACATTTTGGCTCTAATCTACCATGTAAGTCCCTTTAAACCATATTAGAGTAATTTTGCACCTTATAAGACACACTTTCAACCATATATTGGCACAATTAACATGTTAACATCATAAACATCTAATTTGACATCCTTTAACCACCTCTTGGTACCACTTTCATACGAGTCAATTTTGGTCCACATTTTGGCTCTAATCAATCATGTAAGTCACTTTAAACCATATTAGAATAATTTTGCACCTTATAAGACTCACTTACAACCATATATTGGTAGAATTAACATGTTAACATCATAAACATCCAATTTGACATCGAACCACTTTCATACTAGTAAATATTGGTACATATTTTGGCTCTAATCTACCATGTAAGTCCCTTTAAACCATATTAGAGTAATTTTGCACCTTATAAGACACACTTTCAACCATATATTGGTACAATTAACATGTTAATATTATAAACATCTAATTTGACATCCTTTAACCACCTCTTGGTACCACTTTCATACGAGTCAATTTTGGTCTACATTTTGGCTCTAATCAACCATGTAAGTCACTTTAAACCATATTAGATTAATTTTGCAGCTTATAAGACTCACTTTCAACCATATATTGGTAGAATTAACATGTTAACATCATAAACATCCAATTTGACATCCTTTAACCATATCTTGGTACCACTTTCATACGAGTCAATATTTGTCCACATTTTGGTTATAATCTACCATGCAAGTCACTTTAAACCATATTAGAGTAATTTTGCACCTTATAAGACTAACTTGCCACCATATTTTGGTAGAATTAACATGTTAACATCATAAACATCCAATTTGACATCCTATAACCATCTCTTCGTACCACTTTCAAACGAGTCAATTTTGGTCCACATTTTGGCTCTAATCTACCATGTAAGTCACTTTAAACCATATTAGAGTAATTTTGCACCTTATAAGACTAACTTGCCACCATATATTGGTAGAATTAACATGTTAACATGATAAACATCCAATTTGACATCCTTTAACCATCTATTGGTACCACTTTTATACAAGTCAATTTTGGTCCACATTTTGGCTCTAATCTACCAGGTAAGTGCCTTTAAACCATATTTGTGTAATTTTGCACCTTATAAGGCTCACTTTTAACCATATATTGGTACAATTAACATGTTAACATCATAAACATCTAATTTGACATTCTTCAACCACCTCTTGGTACCACTTTTATACGAGTCAATTTTGGTCCACATTTTGGCTCTAATCAACCATGTAAGTCACTTTAAACCATACTAGAGTAATTTTGCACCTTATAAGACTCACTTTCGACCATATATTGGTAGAATTAACATGTTAACATCATAAACATCCAATTTGACATCCTTTAACCATCTCTTGGTACCACTTTCATACGGGTCAATTTTGGTCCACATTTTGGCTCTAATCTACCATGTAAGTCACTTTAAACCATATTAGAGTAATTTTGCACCTTATAACACTAACTTGCCACCATATATTGGTAGAATTAACATGTTAGCATCATAAACATCCAATTTGACATCCTTTAACCATCTCTTGGTACCACTTTTATACAAGTCAATTTTGGTCCATATTTTGGCTCTAATCTACCATGTAAGTCCCTTTAAACCATGTTAGAGTAATTTTGCACCTTATAAGACTCACTTTCAACCATATATTGGTACAATTAACATGTTAACATCATAAACATCTAATTTGACATCCTTTAACCACCTCTTGGTACCACTTTCATACGAGTCAATTTTGGTCCACATTTTGGTTCTAATCAACCTTGTAAGTCACTTTAAACCATATTAGAGTAATTTTGCACCTTATAAGGATCACTTTTAACCATATATTGGTAGAATTAACATGTTAACATCATAAACATCCAATTTGACATCCTTTAACCATCTCTTGGTACCATTTTGGCTATAATCTACCATGTAAGTCACTTTAAACCATATTAGAGTAATTTTGCACCTTATAAGGCTAACTTGGCACCATATATTGGTAGAATTAACATGTTAACATCATAAACATCCAATTTGACATCCTTTAACCATCTCTTGGTACCACTTTCATACGAGTCAATTTTGGTCCACATTTTGGTTCTAATCAACCTTGTAAGTCACTTTAAACCATATTAGAGTAATTTTGCACCTTATAAGGATCACTTTCAACCATATATTGGTAGAATTAACATGTTAACATCATAAACATCCAATTTGACATCCTTTAACCATCTCTTGGTACCACTTTCATACGGGTCAATTTTGGTCCACATTTTGGCTCTAATCTACCATGTAAGTCAATTTAAACCATATTAGAGTAATTTTGCACCTTATAAGACTAACTTGCCACCATATATTGTAGAATTAACATGTTAACATCATAAACATCCAATTTGACATCCTTTAACCATCTCTTGGTACCACTTTCATACGAGTCAATTTTGGTCCATATTTTGGCTCTAATCTACCATGTAAGTCCCATTAAACCATATTAGAGTAATTTTGCACCTTATAAGACACACTTTCAACCATATATTTGTACAATTAACATGTTAACATCATAAACATCTAATATGACATCCTTTAACCACCTCTTGGTACCACTTTCATACGAGTCAATTTTGGTCTACATTTTGGCTCTAATCAACCATGTAAGTCACTTTAAACCATATTAGAGTAATTTTGCACCTTATAAGACTCACTTTCAACCATATATTGGTAGAATTAACATGTTAACATCATAAACATCCAATTTGACATCCTTTAACCATCTCTTGGTACCACTTTCATACGAGTCAATTTTGGTCCACATTTTGGCTCTAATCTACCATGTAAGTCACTTTAAACCATATTAGAGTAATTTTGCACCTTATATAGCTTTTAGCATTAGAGCTTTTGCTTCTCAATACCCATTCTTTTCCAGTTCGTAATCGCTACTACCTTCCATTCCTAATATTATACTGGTTATACTTTTGCTCGTTAGCGTTCTATAACCTTTTAATAACCACGTCAACCTTAGTATCACGAATGTGTTCCCATTCTGCATACTACCACCACTTTATTACTCCTTTTTCAGTTGTTTCTATTTTCCAAAATTTGATCAATCAAATAGAAGTAAAGGAATTTATTGAGAGATCACTAAGATCATGAACACTTGTTATATCGCATAGTTAGTACAGAAGGTGGCCAGCCTTTAGTACTTGACAAGCAATTAAACAATAGCTGGTATCCTACTCGGCTTCTATCACACAGATAGATAGTCATTCGGCAATACCTCCCCTTCTGGAAGGGTTGTTCTTCTCAGCTTACATGAAATGAAAAGAAGAGAAAAGAACAAATTTAAGAGAATTGTATATTCATAAAAAAAAATTTATTGCCATAAAATATCTGGCTTGGAATCTACCTCTGAACTATAGAGGTTTGTCATAGAAGAACAAAACATATATGTATTTATATCAACATCAAGTATTATAGCATCGCATTTCACGTGCCTAAATATTTTCGCTATCCCGTCCATCATTCTATGGACCCATGCTCTTCCTCGAGCTTATACACAATTACCTTTGAAACTCCCTCGACATCGAAAATCGAATCTGGGATCTCATTCTAGACATCATCGTTACTTGAATTCTATGCTTGCACCGCAACCTTCCTCGTATAATAATACGACTCTCTATTGATAAGAAAGAATAATAATTCACTAGGTAGATACTCTACTTAATTAGTCTATCAATGATAACTTATACACTACCACGACCCGATTAGTGGTACTCAATCTCAACACCCATTCCAATACAACTCTCACGGTTATAATCAGCTCAATACTCGCAGAATCATTGCTGCCTTACTATGGTCCACCACTGACCTACTGTCGTCATTCATTTTCCATGAAGTCTTAATAGCTAACCATACGGAGTCCATACATGTCATATCAAATCCTTCTAAGGAGATAACATAATCACCATTCATGATTCATGGAGTACACTCCTGATTCTGACATACATACATGACATGAAGCAGATAAAATTTGCAGAAGAGTTTCGCTCAAAGCAACGATAGCAGGTTAATACCATTCTTAATCATATGCCTTCAATAGAAGACTTAACTCAAAGGTTTGTTTAGTCCTTTTTGAACTATGGTCCTGGCTTATCTCAAGATAGTATCTTCTGAGATAGATAGCCCACTCATGGCGATTACACGAATTAAACCTTTACTAACTACTATTACGGTTGGGTATTGCACAGTCATCAGAAGAAATGTCAATCTTCCAAACCATAATACAACCTTCACAGTTTTAACCGTCATCACTGTATTCCTTTGGCACAAGTGCCTATACTTATCCTCTTACCTTTAAAGTGTCGGCCACCTCTTTGGCCTTTCCTGATAGTACAATTTCCTTACAGTCAATGTCATTTTAACCACCTCCAAATAATTTTCTACCTCATTTCAATCACAGCTTATGTGAAGATGTTTTCCTTAAAATCTGATGAGTAAAAAAAAATCACCATTTTTCCATAAGTTATTGCCTCAGTCTTTAGAGGTTAATCACTGTCACGACTGTCTCTCAATTATACTTAGAACATCTTTTATCTTAAGTCCTAATTGCCTAGAACAATTTCAACCTTTACTGGTTCGATCCATACTTTCTCGTGGTTTAACACGTGCCCCACTTGGCATCATTATAATTACGTCATATTTCCTTTATCCACATTTCTATTCTTGAGAATTTTGAATATTACCTTTTTCCTTATAAAACCTCTAAGGTTATCCTTCAATCGTTCCTCCTGTATTCCCTAGATACAGGGCATATCACAATACCATTTACTAATAGTAGAACCATTGTCTATATACTTCTGCAAAATTTCTCCACTGATTCTTAAAGGTTATTATTACCTTAATCCTTTCCAATTCATACTGTCAAAACTCATACTATCCCTATTAAGGGTGAAATGCCAACCTTTATGCATTCCCCTAGGATTTGTTTTAAGTTACCGATGTTCTATCCTTAATTCCACCTTTAAAAAGGTACAAGCATCCTTCCATGGATAAATAAAGTCATATATCCCTGATAAGGGTATCTTATTCAATCATTTCCACCTCGATAGTCTATACCGAATTTCACAATAGCATCCTTATTCAAACTGAGGTCAATCCATACGGCCTCCAAAAGATAACAATGGTCATCCGCTTTTCTTTCCTGATTTGGTAATGAGAACATGGATGTTCTGGAAGATATTGGTCATGTTCAACGTGAACTTCTTCTTAATAATTCCTTATTTACTTTTGTTGTTTATCTCAACAGTCATCTCAATGTTGGGATATCTCTCATACCTGGCATCTCCCTTTCTGGGTATCAAGCCACCGATCTTACACTTCACATTCTTGAAGGTCACTTCCTTCATCCAATTTTCCTAGTTTCTTACTTCCTTGCCTCCTTAGTCTATCCGCGTCTCATTATTTATCCTTCGAATTATCTCAAGGTTTCCTCGAATCTTCCCAACTTACAGGGGATAATTATATATGTATCTCTTATACCTTCAACATCAATTTAACTCATGGTATATCACCCTCATCCTGACGATTACATACTTTTCTATGTCTATTGCTACGAGTCTTTAGGGTTTCCTCATACCCAACTCCCTTATCATTCCTCAAACTCTATTGCCTTTATATTCCCTTCCACTTCAGTTTCTTTCTATTTTCCTTTCTCTTATCATTATTTCATGGACCAACACAACATAAACATTGATTTCATACATCCCGTCATTCTGGATTCGTGTCCTCAGAACGAATCTTGATAACTTTTACAACTTAGATTCATAATTCATCATACTCGTCTGCCTTTGTTCCGTCTCTAAAGCTTTTACACTATCTCCATAACCTTGGGAAGTACTTTCCTAAAACAATTGACTGAACTTAAATCAGTTTATTATAACCTCTGGCTCCGTGCCTTTCTTGGTCTTTCACCAGCGGGTGGCCTCTCTCTTAGGAGGGTAAGTGACAAAAACAGTCCTTTGTGGTTCGTCAATCATTTAGAATCTCAAATGATTCCTCTATTTCCTTTAGCCAGGCTCTTGCCTCGGCTGGGTCAGCTTGTTCCATGGAACTCTGAGAGCTTAGCGACTTAAAGGTCCTGAAAGAATTTCACACCACATTGTTTCCTCAAGGTGGTGGTTGGGAATAAAATATAAGTTCTGTTTAGACAGGTTCATGGATTTCCGTATAGGAGTACCGTCTCGGGTCTCCTTATCTCGCTCGACTTCTGCTGTCTTAGTCTAAATATTTCTTCCTACTCCCCATAATTGGGGTCATCTTTTAATTTAAAATCCTCATTTTCCACTCCATTATGTCATGGGTTCCTTCTATCTTGATGGCGACCTCCCTGACTATCACGTTCAGGGTTTGCTCTAACTCTTATTCCTCAAACTAGCTTTCATCTAAGATCTCATCTTTAAGCTCTTAAACATTTGGAACCCAAATTCTATAGGAATACCTCATTATTCCCTTATCATCTTTCTCGGTATTAATCTCATACTTATTTATTGGCTCTCTGCCTTCATTCATCACCTTTTTCTGGCACAATATGCTCTTTTCCAATAATTCGGTCTCTATTGCAATCTCAAATAGCTTTTCGGTATCGGCTCCGGTTACCTTCACTACTATTTCCATTTTCTCAAAATCTCTTATAAACTCTCCAAAAGACATTATCATCTTGAGTCTCTCCTTTTTACTAAGGGCATCAGCCACCATATTGGCTTTCCCCGAATGATAAAGAATCTCCCAATTATAATTCTTGATTAGCTCTAACCGCCTCATCTGGCGTATGTTGAGCTCTTTCTACGTAAGAATGTACTAGAGCACTTATGGCTTAGGTAATTCTCGCACTTCTCTCCATACAAGTAGTGCCTCCAATCTTTAGGGTAAAACTATTGCCACGAGCCTAAGCTCATGGGCGGGGATATTGAATTTCATATTACCTTAATTGTCTTGACGCAGACGCGATTATCTTGCTGTGCTAAGAAGCACCCTAATTCCTTATGCGAAGCGTCACTTACAAATCACAAAATCTCCTTTTTCCATCCGGCAATGCCAGCATAGGGGCCATCACCAACCTCTGCTTCAGTTCTTGAAAGCTGTTCTCGCATTTCTCTGTCCATTCGAACTTCTCAGTCTTACGAGTAAGCCGCGTTAAAGGGGCTACTATCTTTACAACTTGAACGAACCTCCGGTAGTGACCGGCCAATCCTACCTCTGGTAGTCGACCAAACCATGGTCATCAATTCATCAGTGGTCCTTTATCCAATCCTGTCAGGATCCTCCATGGGATCCTCCTCAACAACTATCCCTTCTAGGACAACATCCTCAACCGCTAAATCCTCAATATCAACATCATCCGGTCCTGCATTAGGACACTCTATCGGATCCACAATCCGATCTCCAATTAGTAATAAAATATCATCGCGATGTTGCTCCTCAACCTCAGGGTTCGGAGTCCCGCTACCATATACGATAAAGAACTACGCTCCTATCACGATATTTATAAGGGTTCCCATAAGGGTTTTAACTGTCAGTGCTACGTTAGGTAGCCCGACTATGAACTTGGCAAGAGTTCTTATTATCTTAGTTAACTTATTATCTTAACGTCCCATCATCTCTGAGGTTTATAACGCTTAGCTCTGATACCATTTCTGTAACACCCCCAGATCCGGGGTCGGGGATCCGGGTCGTCACGAGTTCCATTTCCCTTAATAACACCCAATCTTAATAACTACTCAACTCCTCTGTACTGTGACCCCACAATAAACACACACACCACACGTTATAGTCTCAGAGATGAACATCCAAAAAAATAACCACAAGTCATTTTATTCCATAATTATCTGCCAATACACCTTAAAAGGTTTTCTGAATAAATTTACATTTCTTTGCCATTATTACAATTCATAAATATAAATAAATCTGGTACATCAAAAGTTGAAAGCCTAGCCTATTGGTAGTTCCTACCTCAGCTACGGCGGCATCAATGCTTCTAGAAAACTGCGGAACGTCTCCTAATCGCTTGCGAATCGGGAGCTTGGTTCTGTTCATCTTTTATATCTGTTGTTGTGTGATGAAGAAATAAAGCAAGGGTGAGCAGCAAGCCCACCAAAATAATATGTATAATGATTTACAATATATGAGCCTACTCATAATACTCATGAAAGTCTTGGTCAAAAGAAATGAACCAAGTTGATATCTTAATGCGATGAAGTCGCAAAATATTCAGTATATATACATATATACTTTTCAAAATATTGGAAGTCCTCTTCCATGCATAATATACACAACGTTCCAGTTTATAACTGTATAAAAATATCGTTGCAAGGTGATCTAATATATCTAACCTTGTCTCAACATTTTTCTGAAAATCTTTGTCATACATAAGACAATTATTAATTAGATATAAGTTTAAAAGATGAGGTTACCAAATACCCCAATATACTTATATCTTTCCCAATACTACTTGAACTACCACCGTTCAAGTTATAATCAGTTTCAAAAGTTCATCACATAGATGAGACTACAAGACAAGATTTGAATAGATTAAATCTTTAAAATATTATTAAAGGAAATGAAGTTATGACATACTTCATTAAGTTCTGACATATATATATATATTCATATATATCTCCCATACATTTCCTGAAACCTCTGTCATGTAAAGTATGAACAGAATTGCAATATCCAATAAATTTGGAAAGGAAAAGAATTTTGGCATAAACCAGATATCTTGCTGATCAGGCAAAGATACCAATAAGTAACCTTTTCTACTAGTAGATGGATGAATCCCCCACCGGTCATCACCCTGGCCTCATAAGGACCTTGTGCTGGACCGCCACCCGGCCTCTTACGCGTTGATGGACTGCCACCCAGCCACTTACACAATAATAGACCGTACCCCGGCCTGTCGCTTATGCCGACTCAATTAGATGGGCTTACTTCCCGAACATTGGGCAAGTAAACAATTCATTTACCAAAACTGCAACCTCGTTGCGAATATAAAATACACCACAGAGCCGGATTCCCCAGGTTTTGAGCGAGTATTTAAATTCCCTTAAAAAAGAAGATCTTAAATATAAAAATGAGTTTTGGGGATCCGCTCTAACTTTAAAAATCATTTTGAAGACTCGAAATACTTTATAGAGTGTTTGGAGTAAAGCTGATTTAATGAAGTAAATCAGTCCCCAGAATATTTAGAAAATGACTGAATATTATTATTTAAATAATATTCCCATAAAGGATAATCTTTATAAAAATAATTGAAGTAGAAGTATTAAAACTTATACTTGAAACGAGTATTAAATAACCAAAGATATACTTATATGAAAGTATTATCTTTATTTGAATAATCGAAATAAGTTTGATTATTTACACCTTATTCTTTAATAAATAAAGAACAAATCTCAGCCAATAATCGGAGTCATAGATCCTCAAATAAATATTCAAAAATATTCATTAAATAATATAAACTGAGTCATAAGCCCTCGAATGAATATTCAAATAATATTCAGATAATAAAATAAAAGGAGTCATAAGTCCTCGGAGGAATATTCAAGTAATACTCATTAAATAAATAAAGAGAGTCATACATCCTCAATTGAATATTCAACTAATATTCATTTAATATAAAGGGAGGTCATACGCCTTCGAATAATATTCGAAATAATATTCAATAATAAAATAAAGTTAAAGTTATCGAATAAACCTTATTCGATTAATAGTTGGAAAACTATAACCTTATATATATATAAAATATATATATATATATCACTAATCCATATATACAAAATCTACTCGGGATCCTCGACTCCCGGTTTTAGAAAATATTTTCACCTTTGGGTCCCTATACTAAGGGTATATGCAAGTTACCGCTATCCCTCTAGCATAGTATTATCAACTGAATCAACGATATCTATTTCAAGAATATGAAACAGGCATGCATATATACCATCTCACAGCTACAATATATCGCAACATTTGCTAATTGACCAACATGCATCTAT
>NW_027421287.1:0-24575 GCF_009905375.1 Apium graveolens | reverse complement strand
GCAGCTTCCAGAAGTGCTTTTCCTGTCTATTTTGCATCCTGCAAAATCATCATCTGAATATCCAATTAGCTTAAAGTTTGAATCTCTAGGATACCATAATCCCAGATTCATGGTGCCTTAGAGATGCTTAAAATTCTTTTTACAGCTAATAGATGAGGTTCTTGTTAGGACTAAAACACGCGCTAATAATTTACACAAGTATACGCATTCCCAAGTAATATAGAATTATTTTTAGTTCGTTCTCACAGAAACTAGTTTAGGTTAAATTTATGATTTATGCACTTATGCAACAATGATATGGCTATCATTCAATACTAAGAACGAATAACAATTTGGTTTGATTATAACTACGATTAACTATTGAGAGTTTATACTAAAGAATATTAACTAAGAGATTAAAGAGAATTGAATAATATATGACACAAACATGGGATTCTAACATCATTAAATACTTCATTCAATAGCCTTATCGTTCTTAACCTTAGCATGTAATGGTGATGACACTTATCTAGATAACACGAAACTGATAAACGCCAACTTTTGTTGCACGAATAACATACTACCAGACATCCACAAAAGAGATAGAAGCTGAATAGACATCAATTATATTGAGACCCTATATGTCTATAGAATTTGACAACATAATGGCTTAATGTACAAGTTATCTATCATGATTATATAGGGAAAGTAAGATGGTTAAAATTACCTACGAATCATGCATAACAATAACACATGAACCTATTCTAGCATGGCAAGTTCTAAATCGTTAAATTCACTGTCGCTTCATTAAAGATTAACACGCTATTTTATAAGTTCGCGACTCTAATAAGACGAATAAGCACAACCAATACTAGGTTATCATACAATCACCACACACTAAGGCATCAAAACAATTTAACTAAAGAAATCCATAAATAAATCCGCTAGAACCCCACAATAACGATTAGCCCATAATCTGACTCATCATCAATGTGGGTTCCGATGAAAGCATGGTATAATGAATATAGTCTTTATACTGATAAATAATAAACCAAGTACGAAATAAGAGTATAGTTTCACGAATAAGAAAACTAGCATCCAAAGTTACAACTTAGAACAAAGAATCACAAGTATAAACTAGATCCTCTTTGCCTTGGTTGAATTGTGCTATATGGTGTTCTTACGCCTTCTCCTTGAGCTCTGGTACGTCTCCTTGTGAAAAAACGACCATTGTTTATGTATATATATGATTTAGAATCAACCAGGGCTTCAAACTCTCAAAATCTAATTAGAAAGAGAATTCTGGCATCCCGACCCGGGCGCGCGCTTGACCAGCGCGGGCGCGCTGAGTTACCGTTCTTTGGGTGCGGGCGCGCGCTACTTCAGCGCAGGTGCGCCGTCCTTCTGGATAAAATTCTGATTCTTTTCTTCCTGCTGAATTGAGTTGGTCTTTTCACGAGCCTTTATTCTAGACACCATCCTAACACCATATTAGCATCAAATCAATGCTAATTACCTGTATTCCTAATAAATGCCTGAAATGCAAAAACACATTAAAAACACCAACAACTAGAGTACAAAAACACCAATTCAAAGCTTTATGCAGCGTTATAAAGTGTCGTAAATGCCACTCAACAGTTCTCTAGGGTCATCTTGGAACCTTGCACATAGACATGTAGCATACATGATATCAGGTCTACTAGCAGTCAGATATAGGATTGAGCCAATCATACCTCTATAGTTAGTTATATCTACTGAAGAACCATTATTTAAATCTAACTTGGTTGCAGTGGCCATGGGAGTTGATGCAGTTGAGCAGTCTTGTATTCTAAATCTTTTGAGTAAATTCCTGGTGTATTTGGATTGATTTATGAAGATCCCTTCATCAGTATGTTTAACTTGTAACCCTAGAAAATAACTCAATTCTCCCATCATACTCATTTGTTACCTGTACTACATTAGCTTTGTAAATCTCTCACGGAGTTTATCATTAGTAAATCCAAAAATGATATCATCAACATATATTTATACTAATAACAAGTCCTTACCATGGTATTTATAAAAGAGAGTTTTATCAATTGTATCTCTTATGAAACCACTTTCTAGCAGAAATAGAGCAAGTGTTTCATACCAGGCCCTTGGAGCTTGCTTCAGTCAATTGAGTTCTTTATCTAGTAAGTAGGCATGATCTGGATACTTTGGATCAATGAATCATGGAGGTTATTCAACATAAACTTCCTCTTCAAGTTTTCCATTTAGAAATGCACTCTTGACATCCATTTGGAACACCTTAAACTTCTTGTGAGTAACATAGGCAAGAAAGATTCTTATTGCCTCTAGCCTTGCAACCGGAGAAATGTCTCATCATAATCAATGCCTTCTTGTTGTGAGTGACCCTTTGCAACCAGTCTTGCTTTATTCCTTGTGATAATGCCCTCATTGTGAGTTTTGTTTCTGAACACCCACTTTGTGCCAACTACAGATCTGTTCTTTGGTCTTGGCACAAGAGTCCAGACTTTGTTCCTTTCAAATTCATTGTGTTCCTCTTGCATTGCTGTGACCCAGTCAGCATCTTATAGAGCTTCTTCAACCTTCTTAGGTTCATTTTGAGATAGAAAATAATGGTAGAGATATTCATTCTGAGTGGCTTTTCTTGTTCTTACACCACTGTCAGGGTTTCCAATAATTAAGTCAGGTGTGTGTGACTTAGACCATTTTCTTGTAGATGGAAATTGACTCCTAGAAGACGAACCCCCTTGATCCATGAATTCTCTGTTATTTTTTTGATTAGTACCACTATTATTTCCTGATGCTCCCCCTAAATCAGTGTTCCCATTGTTATCAGTATTTGACTCATCAAAATTTAAGGAAGATGAGTCTGATGATCTTTCTACTGATGTTTCTTGAGTTTAATCACTTGTAGTAGTCTCTGGATTTGAGTCATGTTGCTCCCCCCTCAACATATGCTTTAGTGTCAGAAGAATTTCCACTGTTCTGTGGAATCGCAGAGCTTTGAGTGATATCAGGATTTACTGTATCAGAGTCAGGAATTAAAACTTCAGCATAAGGTACTTCATTTTCAAATCTCAATTTATCATGGTCATCTGCATCTTCCAGACCTGTTATCTTCTTGTCATCAAAAGATACATGTATAGATTCCATGACTGTTCTTGTTCTCAGATTGTAAACTCTGAAGGCTTTTGTAGACAATGGATATCCAACAAAAACTGCTTCATCAGCTTTCAGATCAAACTTGGTCATCTGGTCCAGATGAGTTTTGAGAACAAAACATTTACAACCAAATATATGAAAGTACTTCAAATTTGTCTTCTTTCCCTTCACCATCTTAAATGGTGTTTTTCCATTCTTGTTGATCAATGGGGCATTTTGTGTAAAGCAAGCAGTTTGCACAGCTTCAACCCAGAAGTAGGTAGGAAATCTTGCTTCCTCTAGCATGGTTCTTGCAGCTTCAATCAGAGTTCTATTCTTTCTTCCAATAACTCCATTTTGTTGAGGAGTTCCAGGAGTAGAAAACTCTTGTATTATCCCCTTGAGTTTGCATAACTCTTCCATAGAGCTATTTTGAATTCAGTTCCATTATCACTTCTGATGATCTTCACTTTGTATGTTGATCCTTTTTCCAGCTCCCTCACATGATCAAGAAGAATGGATAGAGATTCATCCTTGGTGTGCAGAAATAAACCCATGTGTATCTTGTATATTTATCAACAATTACTAGTGCATACCTCTTCTTGGAAATTGACATAACATTCACTGGACCAAAGAGATCAACATAAAATAGATGATATAGTTCAAGAATGGAGGATTGCATTTTACTCTTGAAAGATTTTTTCCTTTGCTTGGCTTTCTGACATGAATCATATAAGCCATCAGGAGTAAACACTACATTGGGCAATCCTCTTACAAGATCTTTCCTCACAAGTTTATTGATATTGTTGAAGTTGAGGTGAGAAAGTCTTTTATGCCACTTCCAGCTATCTTCCACAGATGCTCTACTCAGTAGACAAACTTCTGAATTATCAATTCTTCTGGAGACCCTGGCTTCATATAAACTACCATGTCTTACACTAGTCAATGTAATCTTGCCATCAGACTTACTGACAATTTCACAATGCTCCTCATAAAAATTGACATTGTAACCTCTGTCACAGATTTGACTCACACTGATCAAATTATGCTTGAGTTCTACAACTAGAGCTACATTTTCAATGATGACATTTGTAATTTTAATTTTTCCATATCCCAAGAGTTTTCCTAAGTTTCCATCTCCATAAGAAACGCTTGGGCCAGCCTTCTCCTGAAATTCTGATATCAGGGATTTATAACCAGTCATATGTCCTAAGCATCCACTATACATGACTAGAACATTCCTCCTGTCATCCTGCAATCAGTAATTTGAATAAGTTAGTATTTTTAAGGACCCAGACTTCCTTGGATACTTTGTCCTCTTTAATTTTGTTAACATATGCAGCAGAAGACTTCATATCAGAGTTCATGTTAATATTCTTACTATCAGTATTTATACATGTATAAACAGATTTTTCTTTAAATAAAGAGGGTTTCAGTTTATAAAAATCATAATACAAACTGTTATACTCTTTACATGTATAAATAGAGTGCCAAACAACTACGACAACGAAAACAAGGATTATGTGGTTTACATCTAACTTTTTTATTCCTAACCTCTGATTTGGAAGGAACAACATTTATCTCTTTATTCTTCCTGCAAGAATTAGCAAGATGATTAGTGCCACCACAGTTTGAACAGGTCTTTCTAGGTGCATTAGGAAGAGTCACATAATTTCCATTCTTATTAACACCTACCTTGCCATTCCTATTTTGCCTAGACCTTTTCCTCTTGTCTTTCATGTGTAAGTCCTTCAGCTTTTGCTTAAGCTATTTCTGAGTCATTGGACCAATATTTACTGAATTTATGTGAACTTGTTCATCCTTGTCGGGGATTAGTGTCTCCCCGCCCCGATCCCCAATCCCCAAATTGTATTTTAAATAAAATAATATTGTATATATATAAATATCTTAAATGAATATTGAAATATATACAATAATTATTATTTTCAATTTCTTATTTTCTAAATGATTTAAGTTTCCTTATCGTGATATATTTTATTATAACATTATTATTTTTTTCATTTTTATACTAGAAATATATTAATTCAAATTAAGTTTAAATATTAATATTCAATTTTAAAAAATCTATATATTATGATTTATATGTGAATTTTTATTAAAAATATTATTTAAAATTTAATTTTTATTAGACGAAAAAAAATAAAGAAATTCCACGAATCCCCGCGAGGATCCCCGTTCCCCGTTTGGGGAGGGGAACGGGGAGTAAAATAATTCCCGTTCGGGGATCGGGGCGGGTTCGGGGTTAAGTTTGGGTTCGGGGATCGGGGGCAGGGATAGCAGTCCCCGACCCCGAAGTCACCCGATGGCCATCCGTACTCATGGATTCACTTATCAGTATTAGCACTTGTGTTGTGTTTATGTTGTGTACTTGATGATTTCATGAACAAAACACCTTGGTAGATTTTACTTATTGAAAATGTAGCACTCGACAGATAAGGATTATAATCCTGACCGATGACCCATTTCGGTCCCGACGGATGATGACTTATTATCCATCGAGTGAGTAGCTTATGTAACAATAAGTCTGTAGCACATTTCTGCATACACATTGTTTAGAATTTGTAGTAGTACTTAAGTCATCTTGACTTTAACTAGATATGCAGAATTGATTGATTAATTGTACATAGATGATGTCTTGTAATTCTGCATGAATGAAATGAAGTCAAGTGCCTGATTGCTACCCGACAGATAAACAACAATGAATTTGACGGATGATCAACAACCCGACGGATGATCAATAACTCGACGGATGATCATGAATCCGACGGATAAAGAATTCAAATATCTGTTGACAGTGACAACACAGTCACATGCGTCGAGTGTATGCAAATGGAATGTGGTAGCCTATTCAACTAGGTTTTCGAGAACAAAGAAGCATTGCCATTTGCATGCTATTATGAAGATATTCAAAAATGCTGGAAGAGAGTAATGAAGTAGCATTGTATTAGACTTGATAGTTGTAATATCCCGTATTTTTTAAATATAAATTATTATTATTTGGAATTATTTATGTGATTTTATGTAAATTTTGGTGAATTATCTGATAATTGGAATTGATGTTTGGGTGTTTATATGTGATATTATTTGAGTATTTTAATTTTTATGTGCTCAGAATAAAATTTAGATAATTGTGATATTTTCTGGTAATTTTTGGATTGATAGATGATTTTATAATGATTTATGGATTTATTAATTATTTTCTGAGTAATTATAAAATTATGTTATAAAGCTGAGAATCGTCCAACTTCAACTATTTTTGCGTTTTTATAATCCGAAACTCTTCCGAAAACTCCTTCCAAACCTAATTTGGTAATTCCGGACATTTTTTGTTTTGACTTTTTCGATCCGGATTACGGTTTGACTCGTGCGCAGCCCGACGCAAGATTTTCGATACGATAGTTATTTTGATAAATCAATAAAATCCGTATTCTCGAGAGACAGGATATTATTACATTATTTTCGTATATGGTATTTTATGAAAAGCTCGGTTTTGATAATTATCCAGTTCTGGTATTAAATTGTATCATTTTTATAGTTACTTAGCGGCTAAGTAATCTATTTTTGGATCATTTTGTAGTTACTTAGCGGCTAAGCAACTAATTTAACGATCCAAAACGATTCAGAACGATCCAATATTCCATAAATATAAATAGTCTATTTTTATTTCATTTATTCCATTATTCATTTGCAACCAGTTAAAATACCGTAAATACAGAGAAAACCCTAGAAAACCAATACGTTCCTGAGAATCAATCGTACAAACGAAGGCGTTCTCGAACTCCAATTCGGGCGAGCAGCATATCAAAATGAAGCTCTCGAAATCTTCTTTCTGAATCAATCATCAATTTCAACCCAGAAACATCAGGTAATTTTCTGTTTAATTCTTTTAATTCTAATTTATTAAGGATTTAAATATGAATTTTTGTTCTTGAGGTTGTTGATATGATTTGATGGCATAATCATGTAGATAATTTCTTCCTGGTCATTTTGGTATATTATACTTTAAATTTGAAGTTCAATAACATGCCCAAATTGTTGTTTGATTATCGGAGTTTGAAATTAGATTTTTAGAAGTATGAATGTTCTTGATTAATTTTTTGGGCATTTCTGCTTTTAGGGTTATTATCTTAATCCGTTTATACCATTAAAAAGATCGTGAAATAAGGAATCGATTGGCATATGTGTGAAGAACAGAGGATTCATGGTTTGTGGAAATCGGAAAAAAAACGCCGAGGCCGCCGGAATTTTAAGGTTTGGCCAGCGATTGAATTCTGGTGATAAACTGATGTGGTTGCTGTTGATTCTAGAATCCTGGTTGAATTTAGAACATGAGAGGATCAAGAATTCGGTTAAACGGTTAGCTTTTGGTGCAGATCGGGGCTTCGCCGGAAACTGGAAGCTCGCTGGATTCTGCAGATTTTCCGGCGAGTTCCTGGCAACCCGTCTGACCCGGTGGTGACCCGTTTAGCTGTTAGCTTGAGCCGGTTTTGATCCCCCTCAGTCCTATTTTATTTTTGTAAAACTGTTTCTGTATTTTATTTCTATTATAATTCAAAAATCCATTATTTAATTTCAAAAATTTATTTTTAATTCCAAAAATCATTATTTTAATTCTGAAAATTTATTTTAATTCAAAATAAATCCGAATTATTTAATTAATTAATTTTAGTTGATAATTAATTATTTAATTAGTCAATTAATTTAAATATTAATTGATTAATTAATTTAATTATTATTAATTAATTTTAATTGATTATTTAATTAGATTTAATTACTTATTCTTGATTTAAATATTCCGAAAAATAGTTTCGAGCTTTAAAATATTATTTTAAATTATTTTCCAAGCTCGTTAATTTTTATAAAATTATTTTCTGGTGTTCGAGCCTTATTATTTAATTATTAAATGATTCAGAGACCGTTTTAATTCCGAAAATTGTTCAAAAATTCATAATAAATCAACCGTTCGTCCGTTTAATACGAAACAAACGCGTACAGACTCAGAAAAATATTCCGATTTCATTAAAACTACTTTTGAGACCCAAATTGTTTTCGAAAGGTCGCTTGTTTTACGAATATTCTGAGTCAATTATTCGATAAATCATATTTTGACCTGATTTCTTGTTTTTTTTACGTAAACGTATCGAGTTGAACCTTTTGATGAACCGAGTCATATGTGATGTGAATTATGTGATACATGGATTATGTGATTACGTGTTATATGAATTACCTGTGTAGTCGGTCACGATTTTTGTTGTATGTCTTCTTTATATGGGGTTATGTATAGTGGGTACGATAGGGTTGAACTTTGAGTGATTTATCGTTTAGGCGATTAAAGTTATATCTTTTAATTATAGATGTGGATTCATTCGAGTTCAGGACAAGACGTTGGATAAAGAATAAGAAATGGTATTGGGTAGCTGACTTCTAGTAAAGGAGCAGCATATCAGTAAAGTGTTGGAAGGGAAGACGATGATGTTTTGAGATAGAATGTCAGAATTGATGCGTCTTTGCGAGTGTGACTAAATAAAACCCAAAGGCAAGTACCCCTGACTTCACTTATCATTCAAGTGACATTTATTTGAATCATTATGCAAGTATCCCTATCATCACTTATTGTTCAAGTGATATTATTTTAAATCTTCTTATGCAAGTATTGCTTTCCCTTCAGTTCGGAATAGATAAATGTTTTACATATTGCTGAATTAAATGATTTGTTATGCAAGTATTCTTTGCTATTCTATGTTCAGAATAGTCAAGTGATTTACTTATAAATTATTGGATTTATAAATGTTTGGTTTGAGAAAGATGATTTTGTTGCGAGTATTCCTGCCCAAGTGAAGTGGGAATAAAAAATTATTTAGGATGTCAAAGGATTGGATTCCTTTTTTATAAAAGGGTTTTTAAGATTAGAATGGTTACTGGTTATTGGTACAGCGTAGGTGATCGAAATATCGGTCAGCTGTAATATCTTTTAAGGCTAGTTATGCCTTTTTGGCGCCCTATAGGTACCGTATGGCTTCGGGATACGGGTAGTACCTATACTTACGGTATGGCTGGGATACTGATGTTGTTTCGCGACTGATCATCGGGAACAGCATGAAAATAATTGGTTCCAATCTAAATGATATCTAAATTTCTTTATTATTTGATAATCATAGAATAAATGATTTATGAACTGTTTCTGTTTTGGATTAAAGGTAAAATGCAGTTTTGATTCAGTTTCTGATTTATGTTGATACTTACTTTGTTGTTAAATATCAAAGGTGTATTAGTATAGACGATTGATGTTGACTTCAGTATGGAATGTTGTGAGCATCAAAGTTCGTATGGATATCTAATTGATATGACAGCAAAATAAGTATTAAATTCAAGAGTTCGGTTTTGAGTAAAGTTTATGATTCAATCCATAATCACTGTTTCTTGTTATTATTGTTTACGATATTTCCGTAAACACTGTTTTACGAGCTTTGCTCTCGTCAAGATTCAAAGTGTTGCTAAAGCATTTCGCTCGAACGAATCAAAAAGAGTTTTGAATACAATTAAGGAATCAATTATGGGATTCCTCAAACTAAAATTTTATGATTCAGCAATTATAATTTTAAATGTTCTGCTCTAATGCAGATGTCGGTTTTATATCCAAACGACCCATAATATGTCATAATGATCTTGCTGAGCATTTCTTTCGCTCATACTTGCCTTTTTTAAATTTAACCTCCAGTGAGGATTAGCTGGCGCTGTTTAGCTGCATAATTCAAGGAAGCAAAGAAGAAGCTCTTGGAAGGTGGTTGGTCCTGGGTTTGCGGGCTAGTGTAAATTTATTATGTAAAGTTGTTTATATTATATTATATATAGTTGTATATTTTATTTGGGCCTAGTATACTTCATGTCGAAGTTATACTAGGGGTTTAGTTTTGAATTGGAATTTATTGAAAAGAGTTTAAAGAGAAAGTGAAAAATTATTTTGGAATTTGGGATTCTTGTTTCTAGAACTGTAACCTTAAAAGATCTTGGAATAGTTTGGGGTCATTTATGCTAATATCTTCCGCTGGCATTTGTTTATTGAATAAACAGGTTAATTTGGATTGAAGTTTTATAGTGACGACCAAATCCTCTGACCCGGATTTGGGGGCGTTACAGGTTGGTATCAGAGCTGAGGTTATAGTAAACTAGAAACGAGAGTGTGTAGGAGTGTGTATAGCTAGTGAGGACGTTTGAGCTTATATCGAGTTCCTATTGGACTATTGGATATAGTACCAACGAGTAAGTTAAGATAGGCGTTTCGTTCAGATGGTTGTGTTCAGCTGGATGAAACTCCGGGAAGCTGGAAAATTCTATTCTGGAATCTACCGAGGCTACTACGATTCGACGACGATAAGATTATCGATATCCTTGGAACAGGAAGAAATGTCTGGAAGTGGATGACGAGTCAACTAGAGGAGTTCAAAAAGAAGAGAAGTATTAAGACTTTGGCAATACCTTCTCCTTCTATAAATTCTTTTGACATATCTCAAAAAGAGGTATCAGTTAGAGGAATATTCCCAAACACTCGTTTAGTCATTTTGTGCCAGAATTTTGTTCTCTAGATTTCATTTCCTTCAAAATATCAGCATTGAAATCTTTTCAGTTTATTCATTTGAGTTTGGATTCCTTTGATATTCTTTTATTCTGACTGAGATGAACAACGCTAACTATAGGGGACACGAGGTATACCTGTCTGTGTGAGGAGTTGGATGGGACGCCAACTTGTGTGTATTGTGACTACAAGAAGGATTACAACCTTTAGTAGTGTAATCTGGACACGCAATACCAAGTTCATTTGATCATATTGATCTCTCAGTTATTCTTTCATTTCAGTAACATTTTTTCAAAAATTCATATTTTTGGTAACCACAATGGTGGGACACTCGTTATGATATAAAATTCTTTTCTTTTTGAAATTCCATGATTTTTATCATCTCAAATATTCGAAGGTATGCCAATCAAGTTAAGCTGAGTTATGCTGGTCAAGTCAAAGCAGGGTTATGTGATGGGATTGTCGATAGCGGCAGTGGATTACGATGCGGTTATAATACAGTGGCATATACGAAGTCATTATGTTTCTTTAATTCTTTCTTATCTATCTTTCTCTATTCTTTTTTCTTTCTCTCTATCTTTCTCTCTATTCTTCTTTCTCGCAATCAGTAAAAGTGGTTCTATTGAAGAATTATTCAAAAGGTATGTGGAAGTGACATAATACGGAGTGAAGCTCACGTGATAATTGTGTGGTATAAGGAATTTCAGGGTTATTAGAAATTCTGAGAAAAGTTGCGTAAACAAGATTGGGAAGTTGGTTAGAAAACCCTTAGTGCTCTTCTGCTGATTCCGAGGACGGAATCCTTATAAGGGGGGTAGATTGTAATATCCCATATTTTCAAATATAATATTATTATTTGGAATTATTTATGTGATTTTATGTGAATTTTGGTGAATTATCTGATAATTGGAATTGATGTTTGGGTGTTTATATGTGATATTATTGAGTATTTTAATTTTTATGTGCTCAGAATAAAATTTATAATTGTGATATTTTTCTGGTAATTTTTGGACTGATAGATGATTTTATAATGAGTTATGGATTTATTAATTATTTCTGAGTAATTCTAAAATTATGTTATAAAGCCGGTAATCGTCCAACTTCAACTGTTTTTGCGTTTTTATAACCCGAAACTCTTCGGAAAACTCCTTTCTAACCCAACTGGTAATTGCAGACATTTTTCGTGTTTTGACTTTTTCGATCCGGATTAGTTGACTCCGTGCGCGGCCCGGCGCAAGATTTTCGATACTATAGTTTTTGATAAATCAATAAAACCCGTATTCTCGAGAGACGGGATATTTTTACATTTTTTTCGTATATGATATTTTATGAAAAGCTCGGTTTGATAATTATCCAGTTCTGGTATTAAATTTATCATTTTTAGTTACTTAGCGGCTAAGTAATCTATTCTGATCATTTTATAGTTACTTAGCGGCTAAGCAACTAATTTAACGATCCAAAATGATCCATAACGATCCAATATTCCATAAATATAAATAGCCTATTTATTTCATTTATTCCGTTTATTCATTTGCAACCAGTTAAAATACCGTAAATACAGAGAAAACCTAGAAAACCGATATGTTCCTGAAATCAATCGTACAAACGAAGGCGTTATCGAACTCTGATTCGGGCGTGCTGCATATCAAAACGAAGCTCTCGAAATCTTCTTCTGAATCAATCATCAATTTCAACCCAGAAACATCAGGTAATTTTTGTTTAATTTTTAATTCGAATTTATTAAGGATTTAAATATGAATTTTTGTTCTTGAGGTTGTTGATATGATTTGATGGCATAATCATGTAGATAATTTCTTCCTGGTCATTTTGGTATATTATACTTTAATTTGGAGTTTAAAACATGCCCAAATTGTTGTTTGATTATCGAAATTTGAAATTAGGGTTTTGAAGTATGAATGTTCTTGATTAATTTTGGGCATTTCTGCTTTGAGGGTTATTAGCTTAATTCATTTATACCATTAAAAGATCGTGAAATAAGGAATCGATTGGCATATGTGTGAAGAATAGGATTCATGGTTTGTGGAAATCGGAAAAAAAACGCCGAGGTTGCCGGAAATTTAAGGTTTGGCCGCGATTGAATTCTGGTGATAAACTGAGTGGTTGCTGTGATTCTAGAATCCTGGTTGAATTTAGAACATGATAGGATCAAGAATTCGGTTTTAAACGGTTAGCTTTTGGTAGAGATCGGGGCTTCGCCAACTGGAAGCTCGCGGATTCTGCAGATTTTAAGGCGAGTTCCTGGAAACCGTCAGACCCTATGGCGACCCGTTTCTGTTAGCTTGACCCGGTTTTGATCCACCTCAGTCCTATTTCATTTTTGTAAAACTGTTTCGGTATTTTATTTCTATAAATAATTCAAAAATCCATTATTTAATTTCTAAAATTTATTTTTAATTCCAAAAATCATTACTTTAATTCTGAAAATTTATTTTAATTCTGAAAATTTATTTTAATTCAAAAATAAATCCAAATTATTTAATTAATTAATTTAGTTGATAATTAATTATTTAATTAGTCAATTAATTTAAAATAATTGATTAATTAATTTAATTAGTTATTAATTAATTTTAATTGATTATTTAATTAGATTTAATTACTTATTCTTGATTTAAAAATTCCGAAAAATAGTTTCGAGCTTTAAAATATTATTTTAAATTAGTTTCCAAGCTCGTTAATTTTTATAAAATTATTTTTGGGTGTTCGACCCTTATTATTTAATTATTAAATGATTCGGAGACCGTTTTAATTCCGAAAAATGTTCAAAAATTCATAATAAATCAACCGTTTGTCCGTTTAATACGAAACAAACGCGTACAGACTCAGAAAAATATTCCGCTTTCATTAAAAATACTTTCGAGATCCAAATCCTTTTGTTTGAAAGGTTGCTTGTTTTACGAATCATTCTGAGTCAATTATTGATCGATAAATCATATTTTGACCCGATTTCTGTTTTAAACGTATCGAGTTGAACCTTTTGATGAACCGAGTCATATGTGATGTGAATTATGTGATACATGGATTATGTGATTACGTGTTATATGAATTACTATGTAAGTCGGTCAACGATTTCGTGTTTGTATGTCTTCTTTATATGTGGGTTATCGTATAGGTAGACGATAGGGTTTTAACGCGCAATTCGTTGAGTGTATATCGTTTAGGCGATTTAAAGTTATATCTTTTAATTATAGATGTGGATCATTCGAGTTGATCAGGACAAGACGTTGGATAAGAATAAGATAGAATGGTATTGGGTACGGACTTCTAGTAATGCAGGCAGGAGCAAGCATATCAGTAAAGGTTGGAAGGGAAGACGATGATGTTTTGAGACAGAATGTCAGAATTGATGCATCTTTGCGAGGTTGGGACTAACTACTAAAACCCAAAGGCAAGTACCCTGACTTCACTTATCGTTCAAGTGACGTTTATTTCGAATCATATTATGCAAATATCCCTATCATCACTTATTGTTCAAGTGATATTTATTTTAAATCTTCTTAAGCAAGTATTGCTTTCCCTATTCAGTTTGGAATAGATAAATGTTTTACATATTGCTGAATTAAATGATTCTGTTATGCAAGTATTCTTCTGTTATTCTATGTTCAGAATAGTCAAGTGATTTTACTTATCAATTATTGGATTTATAAATATTTTGGATTTTGAGAAAGATGATTTTGTTGCGAGTTATTCCTGCCCAAGAGAATGGGGGAATAAAAAAATTATCTAGGATGTCAAAGGATTCGGCTCCTTTTTCAATAAAAGGGTTTTTAAGATTGGAATGGTTACCTGGTTACTGGTATTTCGTTACAGCGTAGGTGATCGAGATATCGGTCCAGCTGTAATATCTTTTAAGGCTAGTTATGCCTTTTCTTGCGCCCTATAGGTACCGTATGGTTTCGGGATACGGGTAGTACCTATACTTACGGTATGGCTGCGGGATACCGGTGTTCTTTCGCAACTGATCATCGGGAACAGCATGAATATAATTGGTTCCAATCTAAATTGATATCTAAATTTCTTTATTGTTTGATAATCATAGAATAAATGATTTATCAACTGTTTCTGTTTTGGATTAAAGGTGAAATGCAGTTTTAATTCAGTTTCTGATTTATGCTGATACTTACTTTGTTGTTAAATATCAAAGGTGGTATTAGTATAGAGGATTGATGTTGACTTCGGTATGGAATGTTGTGAGCATCAAAGTTCGTATGGATATCTAATTTGATATGAAAGAAAAATAAGTATTAAATTCAAGAGTTCGGTTTTGAGTAAAGTTTATGATTCAATCCATAATCTATTTCTTGTTATTATTGTTTACGATATTTCCGTAAACACTATTTTACGAGCTTTGCTCTCGTCAAGATTCAAAGTGTTGCTGAAGCATTTCGCTCGAACGTATCAAATAGAGTTTTGAATACAATTAAGGAATCAATTCTGGGATTCCTCAAACTAAAATTTTATGATTCAGCAATTATAATTTTAAATGTTCTGTTCTAATGCAGATGTCGGTTTTATATCAAAACGACCCGATATATGTCATAATGATCTTGCTGACCATTTCTTTCGCTCATACTTGCCTTGTTTTTAAAATTTAACCTCCAGTGAGGATTAGCTGGCGCTGTTTAGTTGCGTAATTCAAGGAAGCAAAGAAGAAGCTCTTAGAAGGTGGTTGGTCCAGGGTTTGCGGGTTAGTGTAAGTTTTATTATGTAAAGTTGTTTATATTATATTATTTATAGTTGTATTTTATTTGGGCCTAGTATACTTCATGTCGAAGTTATACTAGTGGGTTTAGTTTTGAATTGGAATTTATTGAAAAGAGTTTAAAGAGAAAGTGAAAAATTATTTTGGAATTTGGGATTCTTGTTTCTAGAACTGTAACCTTAAAAGATCTTGGAATAGTTTGGGGTCATTTATGCTAAATATCTTCCATTGACATTTGTTTATTGAATAAACAGGTTAATTTTGATTGAAGTTTTATAGTGACGACCAAATCCTCTGACCCCGGATTTGGGGGCGTTACAGGTTGGTATCAGAGTTGAGGTTATAGTAAACTAGAAATGAGAGTGTGTAGGAGTGTGTATAGCTGTGTAAGGATGTTTGTGCTTATATCGAGTTCCTGTTGGACTATTGGATATAATACCAACGAGTAAGTTAAGATTGGCGCATTCGTTAAAGATGGCTGTGTTCGGCTGGATGAAACTGTGGGAAGCTGCAAAATTTTATTCTGGAATCTACCGAGGCTGCTACGATTCAACGACGATGAAGATTATCGATATCCTTGGAACATGAAGAAATGTCTGGAAGTGGATGACGAGTCAACAAAAGAGTTCAAAAAGAAGAGAAGTATTAAGACTTTGGCAATACCTACTCCTTCTATAAATTCTTGTGACATCTCTCAAAAAGGTATCTGTTAGAGGAAATATTCCCTAACACTCGTTTTAGGTCATTTTGTGCCAGAATTTTGTTCTCTAGATTTCATTTCCTTCAGAAATATCAGCTTTGAAATCTTTTCAGTTTTAGTCATATTGAGTTTGGATTCCTTTGATATTCTTTTATTCGACTGAGATGAACAACCCTAACTATGGGAACACAAAGTATACCTGTCTGTGTGATAGGAGTTGGATGGGACGCCATCACTTGTGTGTATTGTGACTACAAGAAGATTACAACCTTTAGTATGTCTTATCTGGACACGCAATACCAAGTTCATTTAATCATATTGATCTCTAAGTTATTCTTTCATTTTCAGTAACATTTTTCAAAAATTCATATTTTTTGGTAACCACAATGGTGGGACACTCGTTATGATATAAATTCTTTTCTTTTGAAATTCCATGATTTTTATCATCTCAAATATTCGAAGGTATGCCAATCAAGTTAAGCTGAGTTATCCTGGTCAAGTCAAAGCAGGGTTATGTGATGGGATAGCCAATAGCGGTAGGGGATTGCGATGCGGTTATAATAGCAGTGGCATATACTGAAGTCATTCTGTTTCTTTACTTCTTCTCTGTCTATCTTTCTCTCTTTCTTTTCTTTCTCTCTTTCTTTTTCTTTCTCTCTATCTTTCTCTCTATTCTTCTTTCTCGCAATCAGTAAAAGTGGTTCTATTGAAGAATTGTTCAAAAGTTATGTGGAAGCGACAATAAAGCGGAGTGAAGCTCACGTGATAATTGTGTGGTATAAGGAATTTCAGGGTTATTAGAAATTCTGAGAAAAGTTGCGTAAGGAAGATTGGGAAGTTGGTTTGAAAACCCTTAGTGCTCTCTTCTGCTGATTCTGAGGACGGAATCCTATAAGGGGGTAGATTGTAATATCCCATATTTTCAAATAATAATATTATTATTATTTGGAATTATTTATGTTATTTTATGTGAATTTTGGTGAATTATCTAATAATTGGAATTGATGTTTGGGTGTTTATATGTGATATTAGTTGAGTATTTTAATTTCTATGTGCTCAGAATAAAATTTAGATAATTGTGATATTTTTCTGGTAATTATTGGACTGATAGATGATTTTATAATGATTTATGGATTTATTAATTATTTTCTGAGTAATTATAAAATTATGTTATAAAGCCGGGAATCGTCCAACTTCAACTGATTTTGCGTTTTTATAACCCAAAACTCTTCCGAAAACTCCTTCCTAACCTAAACTAGTAATTCCGGACATTTTTCGTGTTTTGACTTTTTCGATCCGGATTACGGTTTGACTCCTGCGCGGCCCGACGCAAGATTCTCGATACAATAGTTATTTTGATAAATCAATAAAACCCGTATTCTCGGGAGACAGGATATTTTTATATTATTTTCGTATATGGTATTTTATGAAAAGCTCGGTTTTGATAATTATCCAGTTCTGGTATTAAATTGTATCGTTTTTATAGTTACTTAGCGGCGTAATCTATTTCTCGATCATTTTGTAGTTACTTAGCGGCTAAGCAACTAATTTAACGATCCAAAATGATCCAGAATGATCCAATATTCCATAAATATAAATAGCCTATTTCTTATTTCATTTTTTCTGTTTATTCATTTGCAACCAGTTAAAATACCGTAAATACAGAGAAAACCTAGAAAACCGATACGTTCCTGAGAGAATCAATCGTACAAATGAAGGCGTTATCGAACTCCACGCCGGTGCGTGCAGCATATCAAAACGAAGCTCTCAAAATCTTCTTTCTGAATCAATCATCAATTTTAACCCAGAAACATCAGGTAATTTTCTGTTTAATTATTTTAATTCGAATTTATTAAGGATTTAAATATGAATTTTTGTTCTTGAGGTTGTTGATACGATTTGATGGCATAATCATGTAGATAATTTCTTCCTGGTCATTTTGGTATATTATACTTTAAATTTGGAGTTGAATGACATGCCCAAATTGTTATTTGATTATCATAATTTGAAATTAGGGTTTTTAGAAGTATCAATGTTCTTGATTAATTTTTGGGCATTTCTGCTTTTAGGGTTATTAGCTTAATTCGTTTATACCATTAAAAGATCGTGAAATAAGGAATCGATTGGCATATGTGTGAAGAATAGAGGATTCATGGTTTGTGGAAATTGGAAAAAAAACGCCGAGGTCGCCGGAATTTTAAGGTTTGGCCAGTGATTGAATTCTGGTGATAAACTGATGTGGTTGCTGTTGATTCTAGAATCCTGGTTGAATTTAGAACATGATAGGATCAAGAATTCGGTTAAACGGTTAGCTTTTGGTGCAGATCGGGGCTTCGGGAAACTGGAAGCTCGCCGGATTCTGCAGATTTTCCGGCGAGTTCCTGGCAACCCGTCAGACCCTATGGCGACCCGTTTAGCTGTTAGCTTGAGCCGGTTTTGATCCACCTCAGTCCTATTTCATTTTTTTTAAAATTGTTTCTGTATTTTATTTCTATAAATAATTCAAAAATCCATTATTTAATTTCTAAAATTTATTTTTAATTCCAAAAATCATTATTTTAATTCAAAAATAAATCTGAATTATTAATTAATTAATTTTAGTTGATAATTAATTATGTAATTAGTCAATTAATAAAATATTAATTGATTAATTAATATAGTTATTAATTTATTTTAATTGATTATTTAATTGGATTTAATTACTTATTCTTGATTTAAAAATTTTGAAAAATAATTTTGAGCTTTAAAGTATTATTTTAAATTATTTTCCAAGCTCGCCTTAATTTTAGAAAATTATTTACGGGTGTTCGAGCCTTATTATTTAATTATTAAATGATTCAGAGACTGTTTTAATTCCGAAAAATGTTCAAAAATTCATAATAAATCAACCGTTCGTCCGTTTAATACGAAACAAACGCGTACAGACTCAGAAAATATTCCTCTTTCATTAAAAATACTTTCGAGACCCAAATCCTTTTGTTTCGAAAGGTGGCTTGTTTTACGAATCATTCTGAGTCAATTATTGATCGATAAATCATATTTTGACCCAATTTCCGTTTTAAACGTATCGAGTTGAACCTTTTGATGAACCGAGTCATATGTGATGTGAGTTATCTGATACGTGGATTATGTGATTATGTGTTATATAAATTACGTGTGTAAGTGGGTCAATGATTTTGTGTTTGTATGTCTTCTTTATATGTGGGCTATCGTATGGGTAGACGATAGGGTTTTAACGCGCAGTTCGTCGAGTAATTATTGTTTAGGTGATTAAAGTTATATCTTTAATTATAGATGCGGATCATTCGAGTTGATCAGGACAAGACGTTGGAAGAATAAGATGGAATGGTATTCGGTAGCTGACTTCTAGTAATCGCAGGAGCAGCATATCAGTAAAGTGTTGGAAGGGAAGACAATGATGTTTTGAGACAGAATGTCAGAATTGACGCGTCTTTGCAAGTGTGACTAACTACTAAAACCCAAAGGCAAGTACCCCTGACTTCACTTATCGTTCAAGTGACGTTTATTTTGAATCATATTATGCAAGTATCCATATCATCACTTATTGTTCAAGTGATATTTATTTAAATCTTCTTATGCAAGTATTTCTTTCCCATTCAGTTCGGAATAGATAAATGTTTTACATATTGTTGAATTAAATGATTCTGTTATGCAAGTATTCTTCTGTTATTCTATGTTCAGAATAGTCAGGTGATTTTACTTATCAAATTATTGGATTTATAAATGTTTTGGATTTTGAGAAAGATGATTTTGTTGCGAGTATTCTTGCCCAAGTGAATGAGGGAATAAAAAATTATTTAGGATGTCAAAGGATTCGGCTCCTTTTTCAATAAAAGGGTTTTTAAGATTGGAATGGTTATTGGTTACTGGTTATTCGTTACAGCGTAGGTGATCGAGATATCGGTCCAGCTTTAATATCTTTTAAGACTAGTTATGCCTTTTCTGGCGCCCTATAGGTACCGTATGGCTTGGGATACGGGTAATACCTATACTTACGGTATGGCTACGAGATACCGGTGTGTTTCGCGACTGATCATCGGGAACAGCATGAAATATAATTGGTTCCAATCTAAATTGATATCTAAATTTCTTTATTGTTTTGATAATCATAGAAAATGATTTATCAACTATTTCTGTTTGGATTAAAGGTGAAATGCAGTTTTGATTCAGTTTCTGATTTATGATGATACTTATTGTTAAATATCTAAGGTGGTATTAGTATAGACGATTGATGTTGACTTCAGTATGGAATGTTGTGAGCATCAAAGTTCGTATGGATATCTAATTTGATATGACAGCAAAATAAGTATTAAATTCAAGAGTTCGGTTTTGAGTAAAGTTTATGATTCAATCCATAATCACTATTTCTTGTTATTATTGTTTACGATATTTCCGTAAACACTGTTTTACGAGCTTTGCTCTCGTCAAGATTCAAAGTGTTGCTGAAGCATTTCGCTCGAACGTATCAAAAAGAGTTTTGAATACAATTAAGGAATCAATTCGGGGACTCCTCAAACTAAAATTTTATGATTTAGCAATTATAATTTTAAATGTTCTGCTCTAATGCAGATGTCGGTTTTATATCAAAATGACCCTATATATGTCATAATGATCTTGCTGAGCATTTCTTTCGCTCATACTTGCCTGTTTTTTTAAATTTAACCTCCAGTGAGGATTAGCTGGCGCTGTTTAGTTGCGTAATTCAAGGAAGCAAAGAAGAAGCTCTTGGAAGGTGGTTGGTCCAGAGTTTGCGGGCTAGTGTAAGTTTTATTGTGTAAAGTTATTTATATTATATTATATTATAGTTGTATTTTATTTGGGTCTAGTATACTTCATGTCGAAGTTATACTAGTGGGTTTGGTTTTAAATTGGAATTTATTGAAAAGAGTTTAAAGAGAAAGTGAAAAATTATTTTAGAATTTGGGATTCTTGTTTCTAGAACTGTAACCTTAAAAGATATTGGATTGGAATAGTTTGGGGTCATTTATGCTAAATATCTTCCGCTGGCATTTGTTTATTGAATAAACAGGTTAATTTGGATTGAAGTTTTATAGTGACGACCAAATCCTCTGACCCCGGATTTGGGGGCGTTACAATAGTTTTTGTTTTATTATCCTGTCTTATTACTTTGTAATCTTGGTGATATATAAACGAAGAAGCAGCAAATAGAATAGTAACTGATAGGGATAAATAAATCCTGATTGTATAATTAAATATTGCAAGGTGTGGGCTGCTAGGGCCAATAAGAAGATGTATGACATTCAGATCAAAAAGGTCAACACATTGATCAGGCCTGATGGACCAGATCAGGCCTAATGGAACAAAGAAGGCCCAAAAGCCCTGATTATTTATTAATTTCATAATTAATAAATAAAGGAGGAAAACAGCTATTAAGATAAGTCCTAGTGGGGATATAAATCCTTGTAGATTGGCCTCAAGGGGACCTAAAAGGATAAGGAATCAGTTTCCTACTATCTAGGACTCCAAAGTCCATTCTAATTATGAGACTTGCCCACCAAGTCTCCTATACCAAGTCCAATTCAAGGACTCTCAACATCTATATAAGGGGTCTCACCCCACAAATCAGAACTACGTTTTTTGACTTGATCCTTGGCTATCAGCAAGGTACGTAGGCATCTTGTTAAGGCAGATTGAGTCACGAAACACAAGAGCAGTCAAATCGAGCTTCGCAGCTCACGTTCCTTAGTATTAAATACAACAATTATATATTAGTTTTTATCCATAACATTTGGCGCCGTCTGTGGGAACTGAACAACAACCATGGCGAGAACACGGAGAACAACTAGCGCTCTGGAGGAGGGAACACCATCAGGGACAACTCAGGTGATTTCGTCAACCGTGGAGATTCCTCCCCACTCAACTTATGCATCTACTCAAGCGGAAGCCCAGATAGGGGCAACTCAACCTCAGCCACAAGGGACGACTCCCCCGACTATTCAAGGTACGAATCCTCAAGTTCAACAAGTACATATACCTATGAATTCTCGACCCGTCGGGTATGAATATTCAACTGTTGTTACTACTAACCCCCTTATGGGATGCCCCTTTACCCCGAGGTTGGAGGAAGTGGATATGCTGGGCGAAGTGAAGCACGAGGGCAATCGCCCCCTTATATACGAGGTTTGGCTCCTATCCCCGAGGATCGAGAATTTTCTGGTCCTTACACTGAGAGAGATTCCGAATCTTCGGATGATGAAGTGGCCCCAAGAAGGAGACGTCCTGGCAAGGAACCGATGGCCGATGGAAGGCAACGCCCTCGAAGCACCCAAGGGGCGAATCCCCAGGAAGTGCAGGAAAGGAAAGGATGAGGCTGGCAAGGCTGAGATCCAAAGGCTGAGGCGTGACTTGGAAGCTCACCAGGCCACCAGACCCCAGATACCTCCTAGGGGGAGAAATCCTCCTCCTGTCATAGACCTGGATGGTCCGGTACGAAGAAGGGCTGTCGTCCCAAGAACTGATCCAAGCAATCTCCTTCCCTTGGAGATCCTGATGATCCAACTCCACCCTTCACAGAAGAGATAATGAATGCCCATATCTCAAGGAAATTCAAGATGCCCACTATCAAAGCCTATGATGGCACTGGAGACCCCGCTAACCATGTCAGGACATTCTCTAATGCACTGCTGCTGCAACCCGTGAATGACGCTATTAAGTGTCGGGCCTTCCCTCAAACCCTGTCGGGTATGGCTCAAAGATGGTACAGTCGCTTACCCCCAAACTCTATTGGATCGTTCAGAGAGTTAAGTCAGGCTTTTATTAAGCAATTCATCAGCGGGAGAGTCCATGAGAAAAGTTCAGCATCTCTTATGAGTATTGTGCAGGGAGCTAAGGAATCCTTGAGAGATTACCTGAATCGTTTCACAAAGGAGGCTTTAAAAGTCCCGGACCTTGATGATAAGGTAGCCATGATAGCACTGCAACAAGGAACTAGGGACGAGTTTTTCAAGATGTCCTTGGCCAAACGTCCCCCTGAAAGCATGTTGCAGCTCCAAGAGAGGGCAGGGAAGTATATCAAGGTTGAAGAAAGTATGAGGAAGACCGTAGTAAGTAATGAGCCCACTGGAGGCAAGAAGCAAAAACTGATTTAGAATATATTGCAAAGGACAAATATCCTAGAACCGAACAAAACCCTGATTCAACCCCCAAGAAGGGAGGACCTGGGCAAAAGTTCACTGAATACGCTAAGCTGAATGCTCCTAGAAGTCAGATTTTGATGGAGATTGAGAAAGATAGAGATATTCGCTGGCCTAAGCCCTTGAAGGCTGATCCCGCCAAGCTAGATAAGAGCAAGTATTGCAGGTTTCACAAGGATGTTGGCCATGACACCGATGAGTGTAGGCAATTGAAAGATGAAATTGAGTTTTTGATTCGAAAAGGAAGATTGAACAAGTATACTGGAGATGGAGGGGAAAATAATAATGGAAGGAAGAACTTTGAAGATCGTAGGAGGGACCAAGACGATCAGGGGCGGAATCCCCAACCTAGAGGGCCGGTTATAAATGCAATTTTTGGAGGACCGCGACGCCCTCGAGGACCTGTGATAAACACGATCTTTGGAGGTCCAACTGCTGCTGGATTGTCCAAAAATTCAAGAAAGACATATACTAGAGAGGTTATGCATATTGTTGGAGAAGCCCCGAAGAGGGCCAGGACAGAAGTAACATTGGCTTTTGATGATTCTGACCTAGAGGGCGTAAAGTTTCCTCATGACGACCCGTTGGTCATAACACCAATAATAGGAAATAGCCCGATTAAGAGGGTTCTTGTGGATAATGGTGCTTCTGTGGATAATTGCTCCACGACGCCTTTCTAAGGATGGGGTATAACGATTCCCAGTTGACACCAACCGACATGCCGATATATGGATTTGCTGGAGTAGAATGTCCTGTGGAAGGGATAATCAAACTGCCAACCACCATAGGTACGGAACCAAGACAAGCAACGCAGATGTTGGATTTCGTGGTAGTAAAGGCTAGTTCAACTTATAATGCTATCATGGGGAGAACAGGGATACATGCCTTTAAGGCAGTCCCCTCTTCCTACCATTCAGTTATGAAGTTTCCCACCCGAAACGGGATTGGAGAAGAGAGAGGAGATCAAAAAATGGCTAGAAGCTGTTATGTGGCCTCTTTGAGGGCAGATGGAGTCGGGGGGCAGGTTCTTCCTATTGAAGATATGGATGTCCGAGAAAATGACGAGAAGAGAGGAAAGCCAGCAGAAGACTTGGTTTCGGTTCCTTTAGACCCCGAGAATCCTGAGAGGATGACTTTCATTGGAGCCACATTAGAGGAGCCCCTTAGAGGGAAGTTGGTGAAATTTTTGCAAGAAAATAGTGATGTGTTTGCATGGTCAGCAGCTGATATGCCAGGCATAGACCCGGAATTGATTAC
>NW_027421286.1:0-11379 GCF_009905375.1 Apium graveolens | reverse complement strand
CGAGGTACGGAGAGAAAATGAGGCGGCCCGTTTTTGGATATCTTAATAATTGTCCCTATGGATTTATGAAATTGCATTCGCGTTCATTTGGGGTCGTCCGGAAGTGAATCGGAGCTGAAACGAATGGAACTCGGTTTCCGAATAATCCTCGTAGGGGGTAGTACACGAGGTACGGAGAGAATTGAGGCACCCATTTTTGGATATATTTTCATAATTTGTCCCTATGGATTTATGAAATTGCATTCGCGTTCATTTGGGGTCGTCCGGAAGTGAATCGGAGCTGAAACGAATGGAACTCGGTTTCCGAATAATCCTCGTAGGGGGTAGTACACGAGGTACGGAGAAAATTGAGGCGCCCTTTTTTGGATATCTTTTCATAATTTGTCCCTATGGATTTATGAAATTGCATTCGTTCATTTGGGGTCGTCCGAAGTGAATCGGAGCTGAAACGAATGGAACTCGGTTTCCGAATAATCCTCGTAGGGGGTAGTACACGAGGTACGGAGAGAAAATTGAGGGGCCCATTTTTGGATATCTTTTCATAATTTGTCCCTATGGATTTATGAAATTGCATTCGCGTTCATTTGGGGTCGTCCGGAAGTGAATCGGAGCTGAAACGAATGGAACTCGGTTTCGAATAATCCTCGTAGGGGGTAGTACACGAGGTACGGAGAGAAAATTGAGGCGGCCCTTTTTGGATATCTTTTCTGGATACTTTGGATATCTTTCTAATTTGTCCCTATGGATTTATGAAATTGCATTCGCGTTCATTTGGGGTCGTCCGGAAGTGAATCGGAGCTGAAACGAATGGAACTCGGTTTCCGAATAATCCTCGTAGGGGGTAGTACACGAGGTACGGAGAGAAAATTGAGGCGGCCCTTTTTTTGGATATCTTTTCATAATTTGTCCCTATGGATTTATGAAATTGCATTCGCGTTCATTTGGGGTCGTCCGGAAGTGAATCGGAGCTGAAACGAATGGAACTCGGTTTCCGAATAATCCTCGTAGGGGTAGTACACGAGGTACGGAGAGAAAATTGAGGCGGCCAGTTTTTTGGATATCTTTTAATAATTTGTCCCTATGCATTTATGAAATTGCATTCGCGTTCATTTGGGGTCGTCCGGAAGTGAATCGGAGCTGAAACGAATGGAACTCGGTTTCCGAATAATCCTCGTAGGGGTAGTACACGAGGTACGGAGAGAAAATTGAGGCGGCCCATTTTTTGGATATCTTTTAATTTGTCCCTATGGATTTATGAAATTGCATTCGCGTTCATTTGGGGTCGTCCGGAAGTGAATCGGAGCTGAAACGAATGGAACTCGGTTTCCGAATAATCCTCGTAGGGGTAGTACACGAGGTACGGAGAGAAAATTGAGGCGGCCCTTTTTTGGATATCTTTTCATAATTTGTCCCTATGGATTTATGAAATTGCATTCGCGTTCATTTGGGGTCGTCCGGAAGTGAATCGGAGCTGAAACGAATGGAACTCGGTTTCCGAATAATCCTCGTAGGGGGTAGTACACGAGGTACGGAGAGAAAATTGAGGCGGCCCATTTTTGGATATCTTTTCATAATTTGTCCCTATGGATTTATGAAATTGCATTCGCGTTCATTTGGGGTCGTCCGGAAGTGAATCGGAGCTGAAACGAATGGAACTCGGTTTCCGAATAATCCTCGTAGGGGTAGTACACGAGGTACGGAGAGAAAATTGAGGCGCCCTTTTTTGGATATCTTTTCATAATTTGTCCCTATGGATTTATGAAATTGCATTCGCGTTCATTTGGGGTCGTCCGGAAGTGAATCGGAGCTGAAACGAATGGAACTCGGTTTCCGAATAATCCTCGTAGGGGGTAGTACACGAGGTATGGAGAAAATTGAGGCGACCATTTTTTGGATATCTTTTCATAATTTGTCCCTATGGATTTATGAAATTGCATTGCGTTCATTTGGGGTCGTCCGGAAGTGAATCGGAGCTGAAACGAATGGAACTCTTTCCGAATAATCCTCGTAGGGGGTAGTACACGAGGTACGGAGAGAAATTGGTGGCCGTTTTTTGGATATCTTTTCATAATTTGTCCCTATGGATTTATGAAATTGCATTCGCGTTCATTTGGGGTCGTCCGAAGTGAATCGGAGCTGAAACGAATGGAACTCGGTTTCCGAATAATCCTCGTAGGGGGTAGTACACGAGGTACGGAGAGAAAATTGAGGCGGCCCGTTTTTGGATATCTTTTCATAATTTGTCCCTATGGATTTATGAAATTGCATTCGCGTTCATTTGGGGTCGTCCGAAGTGAATCGGAGCTGAAACGAATGGAACTCGGTTTCCGAATAATCCTCGTAGGGGGTAGTACACGAGGTACGGAGAGAAATTGAGGCCCCATTTTTGGATATTTTCATAATTTGTCCCTATGGATTTATGAAATTGCATTCGTTCATTTGGGGTCGTCCGAAGTGAATCGGAGCTGAAACGAATGGAACTCGGTTTCCGAATAATCCTCGTAGGGGTAGTACACGAGGTACGGAGAAAAATTGAGGCGACCCATTTTTGGATATCTTTTCATAATTTGTCCCTATGGATTTATGAAATTGCATTGCGTTCATTTGGGGTCGTCCGGAAGTGAATCGGAGCTGAAACGAATGGAACTCGTTTCGAATAATCCTCGTAGGGGGTAGTACACGAGGTGGAGAGAAAATTGAGGGGCCCGTTTTTTGGATATCTTTTCATAATTTGTCCCTATGGATTTATGAAATTATTCGCATTCATTTGGGGTCGTCCGAAGTGAATAGAGCTGAAACGAATGGAACTCGGTTTCCGAATAATCCTCGTAGGGGGTAGTACACGAGGTACGGAGAGAAAATTGAGGCGGCCCTTTTTTGGATATCTTTTAATAATTTGTCCCTATGGATTTATGAAATTGCATTCGCGTTCATTTGGGGTCGTCCGGAAGTGAATCGGAGCTGAAACGAATGGAACTCGGTTTCCGAATAATCCTCAGGGGTAGTACACGAGGTACGGAGAGAAAATTGAGGCGGCCCATTTTTGGATATATTTTCATAATTTGTCCCTATGGATTTATGAAATTGCATTCGCGTTCATTTGGGGTCGTCCGGAAGTGAATCGGAGCTGAAACGAATGGAACTCGGTTTCCGAATAATCCTCGTAGGGGTAGTACACGAGGTGGAGAAAATTGAGGCCCGTTTTTTGGATATCTTTTCATAATTTGTCCCTATGGATTTATGAAATTGCATTGCGTTCATTTGGGGTCGTCCGGAAGTGAATCGGAGCTGAAACGAATGAACTCGTTTCCGAATAATCCTCGTAGGGGGTAGTACACGAGGTACGGAGAGAAATTGAGGGGCCCATTTTTTGGATATCTTTTCATAATTTGTCCCTATGGATTTATGAAATTGCATTCGTTCATTTGGGGTCGTCCGTAAGTGAATAGAGCTGAAACGAATGGAACTCGGTTTCCGAATAATCCTCGTAGGGGGTAGTACACGAGGTACGGAGAGAAAATTGAGGCGGCCCGTTTTTTGGATATCTTTTCATAATTTGTCCCTATGGATTTATGAAATTGCATTCGCGTTCATTTGGGGTCGTCCGGAAGTGAATCGGAGCTGAAACGAATGGAACTCGGTTTCCGAATAATCCTCGTAGGGGTAGTACACGAGGTACGGAGAGAAAATTGAGGCCCATTTTTGGATATCTTTTCATAATTTGTCCCTATGGATTTATGAAATTGCATTCACGTTCATTTGGGGTCGTCCGTAAGTGAATCGGAGCTGAAACGAATGGAACTCGGTTTCCGAATAATCCTCGTAGGGGGTAGTACACGAGGTACGGAGACAAAATTGAGGCGCCCGTTTTTTGGATATCTTTTCATAATTTATCCCTATGGATTTATGAAATTGCATTTGCGTTCATTTGGGGTCGTCCGGAAGTGAATCGGAGCTGAAACGAATGAACTCGATTTCCGAATAATCCTCGTAGGGGGTAGTACACGAGGTACGGAGAGAAAATTGAGGGGCCATTTTTTGGATATCTTTTCATAATTTGTCCCAATGGATTTATGAAATTGTATTCGCATTCATTTGGGGTCGTCCGTAAGTGAATTAGAGCTGAAACGAATGGAACTCGGTTTTCGAATAATCCTCGTAGGGGGTAGTACACGAGGTACGGAGAGAAAATTGAGGCGGCCCGTTTTTTGGATATCTTTTAATAATTTGTCCCTATGGATTTATGAAATTGCATTTTTTGGATATCTTTTCATAATTTGTCCCTATGGATTTATGAAATTGCATTGCGTTCATTGGGTCGTCCGGAAGTGAATCGGAGCTGAAACGAATGGAACTCGGTTTCCGAATAATCCTCGTAGGGGGTAGTACACGAGGTACGGAGAGAAAATTGAGGCGGCCCCTTTTTTGGATATCTTTTAATAATTTGTCCCTATGGATTTATGAAATTGCATTCGCGTTCATTTGGGGTCGTCCGGAAGTGAATCGAGCTGAAACGAATGGAACTCGGTTTCCAATAATCCTCGTAGGGGTAGTACACGAGGTACGGAGAGAAAATTGAGGCGGCCCTTTTTTGGATATCTTTTATAATTTGTCCCTATGGATTTATGAAATTGCATTCGTTCATTGGGGTCGTCCGGAAGTGAATCGAGCTGAAACGAATGGAACTCGGTTTCCGAATAATCCTGGAGGAGGTAGTACACGAGGTACGGAGAGAAAATTGAGGTGGCCCATTTTTTGGATATCTTTTCATAATTTGTCCCTATGGATTTATGAAATTGCATTCGCGTTCATTTGGGGTCGTCCGGAAGTGAATCAGAGCTGAAACGAATGGAACTCGGTTTCCGAATAATCCTCGTAGGGGTAGCACGAGGTACGGAGAGAAAATTGAGGCGGCCCATTTTTTGGATATCTTTTCATAATTTGTCCCTATGGATTTATGAAATTGCATTCGCGTTCATTTGGGGTCGTCCGGAAGTGAATCGGAGCTGAAACGAATGGAACTCGGTTTCGAATAATCCACGTAGGGGTAGTACACGAGGTACGGAGAGAAATTGAGGCGCCCTTTTTTGGATATCTTTTCATAATTTGTCCCTATGGATTTATGAAATTGCATTCGCGTTCATTTGGGGTCGTCCGGAAGTGAATCGGAGCTGAAACGAATGGAACTCGGTTTCCGAATAATCCTCGGGGGTAGTACACGAGGTATGGAGACAAAATTGAGGGACCCGTTTTTGGATATCTTTTCATAATTTATCCCTATGGATTTATGAAATTGCATTGCGTTCATTTGGGGTCGTCCGGAAGTGAATCGGAGCTGAAACGAATGTAACTCTTTCGAATAATCCTCGTAGGGGTAGTACACGAGGTACGGAGAGAAATTGAGGGCCCGTTTTTGGATATCTTTTCATAATTTGTCCCTATGGATTTATGAAATTGCATTCGCTTTCATTTGGGGTCGTCCGTAAGTGAATAGAGCTGAAACGAATGGAACTCGGTTTCCGAATAATCCTCGTAGGGGTAGTACACGAGGTACGGAGAGAAAATTGAGGCGGCCCGTTTTTTGGATATCTTTTAATAATTTGTCCCTATGGATTTATGAAATTGCATTCGCGTTCATTTGGGGTCGTCCGAAGTGAATCGGAGCTGAAACGAATGGAACTCGGTTTCCGAATAATCCTCGTAGGGTAGTACACGAGGTACGGAGAGAATTGAGGGCCCATTTTTTGGATATTTTCATAATTTGTCCCTATGGATTTATGAAATTGCATTCACGTTCATTTGGGGTCGTCCGTAAGTGAATCGGAGCTGAAACGAATGGAACTCGGTTTCCGAATAATCCTCGTGGGGGTAGTACACGAGGTATGGAGAAAATTGAGGCGACCCTTTTTTGGATATCTTTTCATAATTTGTCCCTATGGATTATGAAATTGCATTGCGTTCATTTGGGGGTCCGGAAGTGAATCGGAGCTGAACGATAACTCGAGTTTCCGAATAATCCTCGTAGGGGTAGTACACGAGGTACGGAGAGAAAATTGAGGTGGCCCGTTTTTTGGATATCTTTTTAATTTGTCCCTATGGATTTATGAAATATATTCGCGTTCATTTGGGGTCGTCCGAAGTGAATAGAGCTGAAACGAATGGAACTCGGTTTCCGAATAATCCTCGTGGGGTAGTACACGAGGTACGGAGAAAAATTGAGGGGCCCTTTTTGGATATTTTCATAATTTGTCCCTATGGATTTATGAAATTGCATTGCGTTCATTTGGGGTCGTCCGGAAGTGAATCGGAGCTGAAACGAATGAACTCGGTTTCCGAATAATCCTCGTAGGGGGTAGTACACGAGGTATGAGAGAAAATTGAGGGGCCCCATTTTTTGGATATCTTTTCATAATTTGTCCCTATGGATTTATGAAATTGCATTCGCATTCATTTGGGGTCGTCCGAAGTGAATCGGAGCTGAAACGAATGGAACTCGGTTTCCGAATAATCCTCGTAGGGGTAGTACACGAGGTACGGAGAGAAATTGAGGGGCCCTTTTTTGGATATCTTTTAATAATTTGTCCCTATGGATTTATGAAATTGCATTCGCGTTCATTTGGGGTCGGAAGTGAATCGGAGCTGAAACGAATGGAACTCGGTTTCCGAATAATCCTCGTAGGGGTAGTACACGAGGTACGGAGAGAAATTGAGGCCCATTTTTGGATATTTTCATAATTTGTCCCTATGGATTTATGAAATTGCATTCCGTTCATTTGGGGTCGTCCGAAGTGAATCGGAGCTGAAACGAATGGAACTCGGTTTCCGAATAATCCGTAGGGGGTAGTACACGAGGTACGGAGAGAAAATTGAGGCGGCCCGTTTTTGGATATCTTTTCATAATTTGTCCCTATGGATTTATGAAATTGCATTGCGTTCATTTGGGGTCGTCCGGAAGTGAATCGGAGCTGAAACGAATGAACTCGTTTCCGAATAATCCTCGTAGGGGGTAGTACACGAGGTACGGAGAGAAAATTGAGGGGCCCATTTTTTGGATATCTTTTCATAATTTGTCCCTATGGATTTATGAAATTGCATTCGCATTCATTTGGGGTCGTCCGAAGTGAATCGGAGCTGAAACGAATGGAACTCGGTTTCCGAATAATCCTCGTAGGGGGTAGTACACGAGGTACGGAGAGAAAATTGAGGCGGCCCTTTTGGATATCTTTTAATAATTTGTCCTATGGATTTATGAAATTGCATTGATATCTTTTCATAATTTGTCCCTATGGATTTATGAAATTGCATTCGCGTTCATTGGGTCGTCCGGAAGTGAATCGGAGCTGAAACGAATGGAACTCGGTTTCCGAATAATCCTCGTAGGGGGTAGTACACGAGGTACGGAGAGAAAATTGAGGCGGCCCTTTTTTGGATATCTTTTAATAATTGTCCCTATGGATTTATGAAATTGCATTCGCGTTCATTTGGGGTCGTCCGGAAGTGAATCGGAGCTGAAACGAATGGAACTCGGTTTCCGAATAATCCTCGTAGGGGTAGTACACGAGGTACGGAGAGAAAATTGAGGCGGCCCTTTTTGGATATCTTTTCATAATTTGTCCCTATGGATTTATGAAATTGCATTCACGTTCATTTGGGGTCGTCCGGAAGTGAATCGGAGCTGAAACGAATGGAACTCGGTTTCCGAATAATCCTCAGGGGGTAGTACACGAGGTACGGAGAGAAAATTGAGGGGCCCGTTTTTTGGATATCTTTTCATAATTTGTCCCTATGGATTTATGAAATTGCATTCGCGTTCATTTGGGGTCGTCCGGAAGTGAATCGGAGCTGAAACGAATGGAACTCGGTTTCCGAATAATCCTCGTAGGGGTAGTACACGAGGTACGGAGAGAAAATTGAGGCGGCCCTTTTTGGATATCTTTTCATAATTTGTCCCTATGGATTTATGAAATTGCATTGCGTTCATTTGGGGTCGTCCGGAAGTGAATCGGAGCTGAAACGAATGGAACTCGGTTTCCGAATAATCCTCGTAGGGGGTAGTACACGAGGTACGGAGAGAAATTGAGGCCCATTTTTGGATATTTTCATAATTTGTCCCTATGGATTTATGAAATTGCATTCGCGTTCATTGGGGTCGTCCGGAAGTGAATCGGAGCTGAAACGAATGGAACTCGGTTTCCGAATAATCCTCGTAGGGGGTAGTACACGAGGTAGAGAAAATTGAGGCGGCCCTTTTTTGGATATCTTTTAATAATTTGTCCCTATGGATTTATGAAATTGCATTCGCGTTCATTTGGGGTCGTCCGAAGTGAATCGAGCTGAAACGAATGGAACTCGGTTTCCGAATAATCCTCGTAGGGGTAGTACACGAGGTACGGAGAGAAAATTGAGGCGGCCCTTTTTGGATATCTTTTCATAATTTGTCCCTATGGATTTATGAAATTGCATTCACGTTCATTTGGGGTCGTCCGGAAGTGAATCGGAGCTGAAACGAATGGAACTCGGTTTCCGAATAATCCTCGTAGGGGTAGTACACGAGGTACGGAGAGAAAATTGAGGGGCCCGTTTTTTGGATATCTTTTCATAATTTGTCCCTATGGATTTATGAAATTGCATTCGCGTTCATTTGGGGTCGTCCGGAAGTGAATCGAGCTGAAACGAATGGAACTCGGTTTCCGAATAATCCTCGTAGGGGTAGTACACGAGGTACGGAGAGAAAATTGAGGCGGCCCATTTTTTGGATATCTTTTCATAATTTGTCCCTATGGATTTATGAAATTGCATTCGCGTTCATTTGGGGTCGTCCGGAAGTGAATCGGAGCTGAAACGAATGGAACTCGGTTTCCGAATAATCCTCGTAGGGGTAGTACACGAGGTACGGAGAGAATTGAGGCCCATTTTGGATATATTTTCATAATTTGTCCCTATGGATTTATGAAATTGCATTCGTTCATTTGGGGTCGTCCGGAAGTGAATCGGAGCTGAAACGAATGGAACTCGGTTTCCGAATAATCCTCGTAGGGGTAGTACACGAGGTACGGAGAAAAATTGAGGCCCATTTTTTGGATATCTTTTCATAATTTGTCCCTATGGATTTATGAAATTGCATTGCGTTCATTTGGGGTCGTCCGGAAGTGAATCGGAGCTGAAACGAATGGAACTCGTTTCCGAATAATCCTCGTAGGGGGTAGTACACGAGGTACGGAGAGAAAATTGAGGCCCATTTTTGGATATCTTTTCATAATTTGTCCCTATGGATTTATGAAATTGCATTCGCGTTCATTTGGGGTCGTCCGGAAGTGAATCGGAGCTGAAACGAATGGAACTCGGTTTCCGAATAATCCTCGTAGGGGTAGTACACGAGGTACGGAGAGAAATTGAGGCCCCATTTTTGGATATTTTCATAATTTGTCCCTATGGATTTATGAAATTGCATTCGCGTTCATTTGGGGTCGTCCGAAGTGAATCGGAGCTGAAACGAATGGAACTCGGTTTCCGAATAATCCGTAGGGGGTAGTACACGAGGTACGGAGAAAATTGAGGCGGCCCTTTTTTGGATATCTTTTCATAATTTGTCCCTATGGATTTATGAAATTGCATTGCGTTCATTTGGGGTCGTCCGGAAGTGAATCGGAGCTGAAACGAATGGAACTCGGTTTCCGAATAATCCTCGTAGGGGGTAGTACACGAGGTACGGAGAGAAAATTGAGGGGCCCATTTTTTGGATATCTTTTCATAATTTGTCCCTATGGATTTATGAAATTGCATTCGCTTCATTTGGGGTCGTCCGGAAGTGAATCGGAGCTGAAACGAATGGAACTCGGTTTCGAATAATCCTCGTAGGGGGTAGTACACGAGGTACGGAGAGAAAATTGAGGCGGCCCGTTTTTGGATATCTTTTATAATTTGTCCCTAGGATTTATGAAATTGCATTCATAATTTGTCCCTATGGATTTATGAATTGCATTGTTCATTGGGGTCGTCCGGAAGTGAATCGGAGCTGAAACGAATGGAACTCGGTTTCCGAATAATCCTCGTGGGGTAGTACACGAGGTACGGAGAGAAAATTGAGGCGGCCCTTTTTTGGATATCTTTTAATAATTTGTCCCTATGGATTTATGAAATTGCATTCGCGTTCATTTGGGGTCGGGAAGTGAATCGGAGCTGAAACGAATGGAACTCGGTTTCCGAATAATCCTCGTAGGGGGTAGTACACGAGGTACGGAGAGAAAATTGAGGCGGCCCTTTTTTTGGATATCTTTTAATAATTTGTCGCTATGGATTTATGAAATTGCATTCGCGTTCATTTGGGGTCGTCCGGAAGTGAATCGGAGCTGAAACGAATGGAACTCGGTTTCCGAATAATCCTCGTAGGGGTAGTACACGAGGTACGGAGAGAAAATTGAGGGGCCCGTTTTTTGGATATCTTTTCATAATTTGTCCCTATGGATTTATGAAATTGCATTCGCGTTCATTTGGGGTCGTCCGGAAGTGAATCGGAGCTGAAACGAATGGAACTCGGTTTCCGAATAATCTCGTAGGGGTAGTACACGAGGTACGGAGAGAAAATTGAGGCGGCCCTTTTTTGGATATCTTTTCATAATTTGTCCCTATGGATTTATGAAATTGCATTCGCGTTCATTTGGGGTCGTCCGGAAGTGAATCGGAGCTGAAACGAATGGAACTCGGTTTCCGAATAATCCTCGTAGGGGTAGTACACGAGGTACGGAGAGAAATTGAGGCCCCATTTTTTGGATATTTTCATAATTTGTCCCTATGGATTTATGAAATTGCATTCGCGTTCATTTGGGGTCGTCCGGAAGTGAATCGGAGCTGAAACGAATGGAACTCGGTTTCCGAATAATCCTCGTAGGGGGTAGTACACGAGGTACGGAGAAAAATTGAGGCCCATTTTTTGGATATCTTTTCATAATTTGTCCCTATGGATTTATGAAATTGCATTCGTTCATTTGGGGTCGTCCGGAAGTGAATCGGAGCTGAAACGAATGGAACTCGGTTTCCGAATAATCCTCGTAGGGGGTAGTACACGAGGTACGGAGAGAAAATTGAGGCGGCCCGTTTTTTGGATATCTTTTAATAATTTGTCCCTATGGATTTATGAAATTGCATTCGCGTTCATTTGGGGTCGTCCGGAAGTGAATCGGAGCTGAAACGAATGGAACTCGGTTTCCGAATAATCCTCGTAGGGGTAGTACACGAGGTACGGAGAGAAATTGAGGCCCATTTTTGGATATTTTCATAATTTGTCCCTATGGATTTATGAAATTGCATTCGCGTTCATTTGGGGTCGTCCGGAAGTGAATCGGAGCTGAAACGAATGGAACTCGGTTTCCGAATAATCCT
>NW_027421285.1:0-789 GCF_009905375.1 Apium graveolens | reverse complement strand
TGGATATTCACATACTTTAATCCATATTGATATTTTAATTTGAACCGATCCATATTTCGCGGAATTCGGACGAGAAACGAGTAGATTTGGCTGAAATGGAGTTTCGGTGAAAACTCAAAGGGGTTAGTACACGGTTTTTTCTCTCCGATACTGAGTCGGGATGCATTATGGATATTTTCACATACTTTAATCCATATTGATATTTTAATTTGAACCGAGCCATATTTCGCGGAATTCGGACGAGAACGAGTAGATTTGGCTGAAATGAAGTTTTCGGTGAAAACTCAAAGGGGTTAGTACACGGTTTTTTCTCCGATACTGAGTCGGATGCATTATGGATATTTTCACATACTTTAATCCATATTGATATTTTAATTTGAACCGAGCCATATTTCGCGGAATTCGGACGAGAAATGAGTAGATTTGGCTGAAATGGAGTTTTCGGTGAAAACTCAAAGGGGTTAGTACACGGTTTTTTCTCCGATACTGAGTCGGGATGCATTATGGATATTTTCACATACTTTAATCCATATTGATATTTTAATTTGAACCGAGCCATATTTCGCGGAATTCGGACGAGAAACTGAGTAGATTTGGCTGAAATGGAGTTTTCGGTGAAAACTCAAAGGGGTTAGTACACGGTTTTTTCTCCGATACTGAGTCGGGATGCATTATGGATATTTTCACATACTTTAATCCATATTGATATTTTAATTTGAACCGAGCCATATTTCGCGGAATTCGGACGAGAAATGAGTAGATTTGGCTGAAATGGAGTTTTCGGTGAAA